>NC_066526.1:19427141-19484641 GCF_024679095.1 Eriocheir sinensis | reverse complement strand
GTTACTATTGTGGTGTCCTTTTTTTCCCCTTTGCAATGACTATTTTCCCGTGTTTTATCGAGTATGCATTTGTGGTATATTTTGTTCTATATTCCCTGGACTGTGAATATTTTTTCCTTGTATCACTCTTGCATAATTATTTGGGATATCTTGAGTCTTTTCTTATTTTCGCTGTCCAGTTTTCTTGTGTGCTCGTTTGACTATCGCATGTTTATCCTTTTTTTCCTTTGACCTCATTCCTCTTGATCTTGTGCAATTTCGCATTGGCCGTGACGGACGTTTTTGTTTTCGTGAGTATGACCGACTTTCATGTCTCTTCGCCCTCCATCTTGATTTCTTTTTTCGTTTCTCGTAATATTTGTGTTCGGTTTTCATGCATCTGTCCTCCTTTTTTTGCGTCTGTCTTGGAAAGATAGAGTTTTATTATTCTGCCTCGTCTTCGTTTTCATGCAACTGTCACATCTTTCTTCTCTTCTTATTACGAGCTCCTGCATCTTAGCCATTCCCTTGACATCACTTCCAACATTGAATAATTTCTTCATGTGACCTTATATATTTCTTTGGCTTCTCATTCGTAACATCAAAGGTAACTTCGCCCAGATGGTAACCTGTGTTTTTGTTGCTGTTTTTGTCACTTATTACGAGCTCCTGCGTCCTAGCCATTCCCTTGACATCACTTCCAGCAATGATTTCTTTTGATCTTAGTATTTCTTTGCTTCTGCCTTGGTATTTGCCTTCGCCCTGGTATGTTTTTGTCGCCTATTTTGTCACTCCTATTACGAGCTCCTGCATCCTAGACACTCTCTTGACGACACTTCCCATAATGCTTCCATGTGGAGATCTCGCATTTTTCTTTGCCTCTGCCTCGGTAACATCTTCGGTAATTCGCCCCGGTGGCCAAGGTGTGTTGTCGCCCGCCGCTCACCTGCCGCAGGTAACCCCGTGACGAGTGGCCGCGACGGAGCAGGGCGACGCGACATTTGCAGGTCACGTGGTCTGCATAATGTAGGCTTTAATGTCATAGAGTTTGGGGCTTAATATCATTGCTAAACATTAAAACACAAATTATCGTTAATGTCCCGCCATAAAAAAAAAATGTTGGAAATCTACATAATGTTTACAAAGCTCATTAGCTGCTACGGTTCGGCGGCAATATGAAAAATGGAAGGGATTTGACACTGGGCCCAATTGTGAACGATGCTCCGTTTCGTTATGGTCATTTTTTACTATTTTTTTCACGGTGGTCCGAATGTTTTATTAAGGACGTAATCAACGAGCGGGCAGCCATTAACCTTTGATTCTGGCGTCTGGTGATCGCCTTGGGAGCAGTGATTAGCCCTGATCACTGATGCCTCGTGTGTAATAGATTATGATGATTATGGTAATTAGATGATCGTGGGTAGCAAGGAGGACGCCGGGGCTGCAGGGAGGGACGAAGGGCCGCGCTGCAGGAGTGGCCGCCAGCTTATTTACGTGAGAGGTTGCATGCTGCTTAATTAAATATGTATAATCATGATTAAGCTCACGGCTCTTATGCGTATATACATACTCACTCATTATCCTGCACAGGTGAGTGTAGGAAATTACCTTCACACACACACACACACACACACACGCACACACAAATAGTAAAACAAACATGCAGACACATACATCTAACGAAGCAAACTAACGGACACAGGACAGAAAAAGACAGACATACAGATTAACAGACAGACAGATAGACAGTCAGGTACATACAAACCCCCCTTTCTCTCTCTCTCTCTCTCTCTCTCTCTCTCTCTCTCTCTCTCTCTCTCTCTCTCTCTCTCTCTCTCTCTCTCTCTCTCTCTCTCTCTCTCTCTCTCTCTCTCTCTCTCTCTCTCTCTCTCTCTCTCTCTCTCTCTCTCTCTCTCTCTCTCTCTCTCTCTCGTACCGTTCCCGTTATGAGGGCAGGTATGGCGGGCTCAGGCGAAGGTTAATTAGGTTGGTCCGAAAGCTAATAACGCCATAGGTCACCTGACGTTCTGAAACTGTGAATTAATCATACATTACCGGAACGTGACTCCCTGATGGTCCTGCAGCATATAATTAATGAGATACCCGGGGCAGCTCTTCATTATTACCCGCATATATACACACTCTTTGCACTATTACGGATTCAGTATGGTATTAATTTTAACCCTTTAGTATACCCGCCATGGCTTCGCGCGCTCCGCCTATGCCGCTTCGCCCCTCGCCAGGTTGAATCAGCTAAACATCCTCTCCTCCTCCTCCTCCTCCTCCTCTTCACTGTATTATTAAAAAGATCTGTCGTGCGAGCGTTGTACTACCAGGAACTTAACCCGAAAACTCGTTAATATATATTCCTGGTACTGGCAAGAGTGGAGGAGAAGAAGAGTGAGAAAGAGAGGAGAATGAGAATGGAGATTGAAGGAGGAGAATGTGAAAGGAGAGGAGGATGAGAGAAGTGGAGAATGAGAAAGGAGGGACGATTGAGAGAAGAGGAGAATGAGAAGGAAGAGGATTTTCAGACAGGAGAAAGTAGAGGAGAATGAGAAAGGAGAGAAGATTGATAGAAGAGGAGAATGAGAACGAAGAGGAATTTGAGAGAGGAGAGACAAGAGGAGAATGAGAAAGGAGAGAAGACTGAGAGAAATGGAGAATGAGAAAGAAGAGAAATTTGAGACAAGAGAAAGGAGAGGAAAATGTGTGATGAAGACGAAGAGATGGAACAATATAGAAGAGGACAAGATTGAGAAACGAGGAAAAGGAGGAGGAGGATAATAGAGAGGATACTGTAAGAAGGAAGATGAGAACGATGAAGTAGAGGAAAGGATGAGAGAGAGAGTAGCAAGACGAGAAGGCGGAGGAACATCAAAGGAGAGAGCAAGATTGTGAATGAAGGAAGAGGAGGAACAGGGAAATGTAGAGACGTCTGTAAGCAGGGAAATAAGTAGTAGTAGTGTAGAAGAAAGGATCGAGAGGGAGAAAGGAGAAAGACGAGGAGGCGAAGGAACAATAAGACCACATACAACAGAGGATGAGTCAGATAGTAGGCGCTTGAGGGCAGCGGGAGAGTAGCATTAAGTAGAGGCGCAAACAACACGGAGGCACGGAGGGACAACACAGGCGGAGGGAAAACACACGAGGGGCAGGAAAGCAGGGAGGCGAGTAAGCAGGAGTGAAGGAACAGTAGATTCTCCGTAGCAACAACAGGAGGTATAGGAAGTTGGAGGAAGAGTATTGGAGGAAGAGGAGGAGCAGAGGGAAGAGGAGGAGAGCGAGAAAGGAGAGAAGACTGAGAGAAGTGGAGA
The DNA here is from genome assembly GCF_024679095.1 of Eriocheir sinensis. NCBI lineage: Eukaryota > Metazoa > Arthropoda > Malacostraca > Decapoda > Varunidae > Eriocheir > Eriocheir sinensis. The sequence continues at coordinate 19,481,345 of NC_066526.1, read as the reverse complement.
ATGAGAAAGAAGAGAGAGGAGAAGGAGGAGGAGGAGGAAAAGGAAGATTAAGTTGATGAAGAAGAAGAAGAAGAAGAGGAAGAGGAAGAGGAAGAGGAAGAGGAGTTGGAGATGGAGGTGGAAGAGGAGCAAAGAGGCGAGGGGTGGGAGAGACGCAGCGAGGAGGGACTAATGGAAATTGTAGCAGCAACCATAACAAAGCGAAACACCGAAATCTCCAAGCGCTCTCTCAGCAGAAGCAGGACCAACAATGCCCGGCCCCGCAGCAGGAGGAACACAAGGGCACGGCCATTACAAGCGGCGTGAGGCAGCAGTGTACACATAATAGTAGACCCGCCACTTGCATATTACCCTCACAAAGCCCTGCATAGATAACACGGGAACCAGCGGCCAGAGTTCTTTCCGCGCTGGCCGGTGAGAGATCCAGGGAACGGCCTTCTAAGTATTGTTGTGAGGCGAACCGCATTCAGATGAAGACAACTCGGCATAAACGGACTCACTTATTCAGCCGAGTTCACGCCGAGTCTGTGTTACAAGCCCGGGCCCCTCAGTGATGTATACACGCGCCCACGTCCTTAACAACCATGAATATACAGTGTGTGTGTGTGTGCGTGTGTGTGTGTGTGTGTGTGTGTGTGTGTGTGTGTGTGTGTGTGTGCGAGAGACAGAGACAGACAGAAGCAGACAGACAGAGACACAGAGACAGACACAGACACAGACACAGAGACAGAGACAGAGACAGAGAGAGAGAGAGAGAGAGAGAGAGAGAGAGAGAGAGAGAGAGAGAGAGAGAGAGAGAGAGAGATTGTATTGACTGAGTGACTGGCAGCTAACATGCTCACTCAGACAGCTATGGCCACAACTAAATGTCTATGGTAAGATGAACACGGAATCTCTAACCTAACCCTAACCATCCCATTGTTTACCTGACTGACTAGCCAACTGACAGACTGACCAACGGAGCGACTAACCACAAGAGCCTTCCACCTGTGCACTACTAACTGACTAGCTGACTGACCTAACCTAACCTAACCTAACCTAACCTAACCTAACCTAACCTAACCTAACTCCCTCCCATCCGTGTACTCCTCCATACGTCTACCTTGATCATTGAAACCCAGCGGCCGCGTCCAGGTGTTGTCATTACTAATTAAAGTCAGGCGGGAGGCAGGTAAGGCCCGGCAGTCACCCGTAGCTCACCTGCATACGTAATCTGCGCGCGGGGAAGAGCGGGACATTTATAAACTTTCCCTCTGTTATTGTTTACTCTCAGAGGGACGGTCCGTGTGGCAGTAAATGAGTGCGTTGTTTATATATTTTCCTCTAATTAATAACCATGTCAATGAGCCGAACGTGCTGCTGTGTGTGTGTGTGTGTGTGTGTGTGTGTGTGTGTGTGTGTCTGGGTTAGTGAAATACCTGCGTTGGATGCGGCGATTTAGACTGATCAAGGTCGTCATTGTTTTTCTGTTTGTTTGTTTGTGTTTGCCCTTGAGCCGCCTTCCTCTCCTTAAACAACAACAGCCAAACAAAAGCTCCCCGCAACACGCCACTCTTATAATAGAAGCAACAAGACAGTAGTCAAATATAGTTCCAGAAGACTCGATACTCCACTCTTGAAAGCGTTTAAGTCGTAGGAGGAAGGACATAGACACCATTTTCCATACTAGGTTTCATTACACTTTATACTTACACGCTGTCGAATTGAAGGTCTGCTATATAGTGACACTGCTTTGGTACTACTGTGATACCCTCCATTGCTTACACCTCTTCATTGATACGCTCACGAATTGAAGGTCTTATAGTGATTCTGCTGTGGGGCTCCTGTGATGCCGTCCATTGCCCGCCTCGCCCCGCTAAGCCACCCTGGAAGCCTCGTGAAAAGCGCCACGTGAGGGGAATGCGATGGTGCAGTTAGCGCAGATCGTGGGACGTGGCGCGCGTGACGGGGAATCCAATCCTAGAGTTCTTAGGATTGAATGCCACTACACCTGGACACTTATGTAGCCCGTTCGTGTTGGATCCTTTGTGATTGTAATGAAGGTGTTTGTGGATGGGAATTTCTGTGTGTGTGATTTATTTGTTTGTATTTTAGTTTCGTTTTTCTGTTACTTCAATTTTCCCTTTTACTTATTATCGTTACGTTTTACCTGTTCTTTTATTTTTCTTCATTTTCTTTTATTCTCTCCCTTCCCCTCCTCTTCCCTCCTCCATTTCATCCTCCCTCTCTTCTTCTTTGCCTAACACTTCTCTCCCTTTCTTTCTCCCTCTCTCTCCCTTCTTTCCCTTCCACCTATGCTCTCCCCTCCCTCCTCTCCCATCCATCCCCTCCTCCCCTTCTTCACCTTTGCCCATCACCGCTCTCCTTTCCTTCTACTTCTTCCCTCTTTCTCCCTTCTTTCTCTTTCACCCTTACTTTCCCTTCCATCCCTCTTCCTTCCCATCTTCCCCTCTCGTCACCTTTAACCCATATCACTCCCTTTCTACCTCCTCCCTCTTTTTCCCTTCCACCGCTGTTTTCCCTTCCTTCCCACCCCTTCCCTTCTCCTCCCTCTCTCCATCGGTTTCCCCCCCAGCCAGGAAGTGTCTCCCCGAGGCCTCGCCCCCAGCAACCAACTTTCACCGTCCTGTCATTACCCCAACCAAGACTTTTACCTGTGTGTGGGGGTGGTAGATGTGGGGGGGGGGGGGGTCCGGTCTACCTTCCTCTTCATTAACATCTACTTGCCTCTCTATCTGTGTGTGTGTCTGTCTTCTGTCTACCTGTATCCATCAATGTCTGTTTGCCTGTATGTGTGTCTTGCTTTTTACCATTTTCTATCCATGTTTGTTTATTTGCCTATCTACCTATGTGTTTATCTTCTGTCTACTCCTATCTGTCTATCCATCTCTATCTATTTGCCTATCTATCTATCTGTGTTGTCTCTTCTGTCTATCTCTTTCTATTCACCTTTATCTATGTACCTATTTATGTGTGTGCCTGTTCTATCTTTCTCTATCCATCTATCTCTATTTACCTATCTATCTATGTATGTGTATTTGTTTGTGCATTTGTCTGTCTGTTTTTATGCTCAGGTGATTTATGTTTACGTGTAACGGTATTCACATCCACACCTGTCTAACTGATAACTTTTTACCTGTCCGCCGGGAAATATTATAAGGCGCGACAGCAAATTAGCTTCGGGATATCACAGGTGACCAGGTGGGACTTGACAGGTAATATTGGAGCGTTTAAACATTTCACTTTTACGCCAGATCCACCTGACAGCTCACTCACTCGTCAGTACTCCTCCCCCCCTCCCTCCACTCCGCCTCAGTAGCCTGCCGTGGGTGAGTGAGTGAGTGAGTGAGTGTTTGAATGAATGACTGTGTATGAGGGAGGGAGTGAAAGTGACAGTCATTGCGTGTGAGTGAATGATTAGGAATCCATGAGTGAGTGGGAATAGGTAAATGAATAGGAATGCGTGAGTGAGTGGGAATGCGTGAGTGAGTGAATGAATGCGTTAGTGAGTGAGTGAATGCGTTAGTGAGTGAATGGATGAGTGAGGAAATGCAAATGAACCCGTGGGTGAGTGAATTAGTGAGAATGAGGAGTGAGAATTAGTTAGTTAGGGAATGCATGAGTGAATGAATGAGTGAATAAATGAGTAAGTGGATGGGTGCAGGAGTGACTGACTGACTAACCTTTACACACACACACACACACACACACACACACACACACACACACACACACACACACTCACACTGACAACGCGCAATCATCGTATCTAGACTGACTGCTTGACTGACTGACTGACCGACCTTTACACACACACACACACACACACACACACACACACACACACACACACACTGGCAAGACGCAGCCACCGGATCTGAGCGAAGAGAAATCATGTCACGATATTAAGACATGCACCTCGCTATCTCCTTTCACTCCCTCTTTTTATAATTTCACTCGTCTCATTTTGTTCTTACTGTTAATATTTTTTTCCCTTCAAGTTTCCCGTTAGGTCATGCGCTACATTACATTTTATTCTCGTTTTCTTTTACCTGTGAACTGGAACTAGGAATGGAGAAGAGATGAGGGGTGGAAGGGATAGGATGCATTACGAACAGAGGGGAATAATTAAAGAAAATGAAGGAATATAAAAGAATAGGAGAAAATGGATGAAAAATGACCTCTTACTCTGGTTACTTATATTGGACAGCGCCTAGAGTTTTTTTTATTGCCCTTGAGCTGTCTCCCTTGCTGCAAAAAAAAAAAAAAAGGTAAGTAAAGGGAGAACTGTGAAATGGCTAAAAAAAAACGATACTAAAATGCAAACTAGTTAAGTGTAAGGGTAAACGTAAATAAACAGTAATACCTGGTCGTAATTATGACGGTTACGTGGAATGATGTGAGAGTGAATGTAATTAGTATGTATATGAAAGGTGTCGCTCCCTCAACTCATTCTACTGCTGTCGGCGTTAATTCGTCAATTCATACATAATGCATTAGTACGCACCGGGATACAGGTAATCATGTGTTTTAGCGGCAAATCACCAGGTACTCCACTGTTGTCGTTTTGCTCATTTGCATTGGTTGGGAAATAGTATCATAAATATTAGTAGTAAAAATAGTAGTAGTAGTTATTGTTCTTGCAATTTTAGTAGTATTGCAGGTAGTGTAGTATTAGGAGTAGCAGTAGTAGTAGTAGTAGCAGTAGTAGTAGTAGTAGTAGGAGTAGGAGGAGGAGGAGGAGAAGGAGGAGCACAGCAGTAGTAGTAGTAGTAGTAGTAATAGTGGTAGCAGAATAAATAGCAGGGCAATGGTGAAGGTGACGGGGTGGTGGTGGTGGTGGTGGCGGTGCTTCCGGTAACAGTAGCCGTTGCGGTGAAGACAATAACAGCGGTAATGGCCTTAACAACAGTGGCGGTAACAGTAACGCGGCGAGGGCAGCACTAAAACCGTATTGACAACCGTGACAGCCGGCGGGGAGGGGGAAGAGGGGGCTTGGGATGCATTCTGGTTGAGGTATACAGGAGCTGGGGAGTAGAGGGGGGGGGGGTATTGCAGTGGAGAAGGGGTGTAGGGATCGTGGCAGGGTACTTTGGCAAGGTCTGGGGTGTTTACTGTATGGGGTGCATTGACTGGGGGAGTAAACGGGAGTGTAGGGGAAGATACGATACAGTGGCAGGGGAGTAGAGAGGGGCTGAGGGAGGGGAGTAGAGGGGAGTAGAAGGGGAGTATAGGCAGTGGAGTAGAGATGGGCTGAGGGAGGGACTTGCGCTATTGCAGAGGAGCTGGGGTTTAGGAGTCATGGCAGGGTACTTTGGTAGGGGCTGGGGTGTCTTCTGTATGGGGTGTAGGGACTATAGGGAAGGGATCTGGGGTTCAGGGAAAGGCTGAAGGCTGGTGCTGGGGTTCGAGCGTGGGGTGGGGCTGGAAATGGGGTGGTGGTTGATGGGGTTGGCACCTTATGGCCTCAGAGGGGAGCCAATGGAGGGGTTTAGGAGGCCAACGAGCGGGGAACGTTTTGGTGTAATTTCAAGTATTTACCTCCGGAGAAACTACCCCCAAACGATCTCTAAATTCGCCCCCGGAGCCAGAAAAACGCCGGTGAAAGTTGGAGGACATTACTGCTTCTTAGCCGAAAGCCGTGCCACTAACCCTCCCCCTCCCACCCTTTCCTCCCCTCACCACCCCTTGCCAGTCCTCCCCGTCCCCCTTCTTCCTTCCCTTCTCGTCCTGTCCGCTCGTTGTGTTGTTTTTTCCAGTTTTTTCTTACTTTTTCCTCCCTACTTCCTTGCCGTTATTTCCTCTTTCACTCTGCTTTCCCCCTCATTCTATTTCTTCTCGCTTCTTATTTCCTTCTTCTCCATGCACTCTCTCCTTCTCGTGTTGCCCTATTTTTTCCCTGTTCTGTTTTTTGTCCCTTGGTGTCTTTTCCTCTCCGGGCTTTTGCTTTTCACGGCCGCTCTTTGTAGGTCACTGGTCCCTATTTCTGTTTTCTTTCCCCGTTTTCCTTTGCTCGCCATTGAAGGACGGAAGGAACGTGCGCGATATGACGTGAAAACAAGCACGGAAAATGAAAGTCAGAGTCACTGGGAGCGAATCGGTCGGAATTGGGTTAGTCGGCCACGCGGCGACGCTAAAAAGAGATCCTACCTCACACGCCAGTATTTTTGCAGGTCCAGAACGCGTTTATCGCTATACGTATTGTCTTGCCCAGCGTCCGAGTGTCCCGCTGCTGAATAATCTCATGATCTCTCCCTCTGTCTGTTTTTTTGTTATATTTTCTTTACCTGTCGCGTCCTGCTGCGGGGAGTGAATTAGGCAAATGGATTGAAGCGCTAATGGAAAATGACTTCGGTTGAATATATCTTGCGTTGTGGCTTCGTGGGGTTTGTGGTGTGGGGATGTGGTTGTTTGGTTGTGGTTGTTAGGTAAATGGATTGAAGCGCTAATAGAACATGACTTGGGTTGAATATATCCTACGTTATGGCTTCATGGGGTTTGTGGTGTGGGGATGCGGTTGTTTGGTTGCTTGGTTGGTTGGATGCTTGGGCAGGATAGAAGGTGACTGATGTTTTAGTATAAGGATAAGTGTAGGAATAGGGAAGAATTAAAGCAAGGCCTGGAGGAGTCGGAGTTAAATCCTTCCCTCCTTTTCTGCCTTCCTTTATCTCTCTCTCTCTCTCTCTCTCTCTCTCTCTCTCTCTCTCTCTCTCTCTCTCTCTCTCTCTCTCTCTCTCTCTCTCTCTTATCCTCCTTTTCACCTTCCTTCCCTCCCTCTTCTTCTTCTCTCCCTCCCTCCTCTCCATTCTTTCTTTCTCTCCTCCATATCTTCCCTTCTACCCTCCTTCATTCTTTTCGTTCTCCTTCCTTCCTGCCTTCCTCTCTATTACCCTTCTTCTTCCACTCGTTTCTTCCCTCTCCCCTTCCTCCTTGTTATCCTCCCTTCCACCCTCCTTCCTTCTTCTCCTCCCTCCCTCCTTGTTATCCTCCCTTCCAGCCGCCTTCCCACCTTAACGTTCGGCTAAGCTAATTTTCCTAATGAAGTAATTTCTTTTCAGCGGCGGGCCCTAACGAGAGTCACTACACACCACGGTCGCCGCGCTGAGTTGTGGCCAGGCGAGGCGCGTTACCGGGTGAGTGCTCCAGAGACTTGAGTAGATTTCTTTTCGCTTGAATTTAATTGAGGTTTCATTTATTTGTTTATCTGCTTGTTTATGCATTCTCTGGTTCACCTGTTGATTGTTTCTGCCTTCCATCTTACCTTTCCTCCTTAGAGTACTCATTCACAGGAAGGAAGGGAGGAAGGAGAGGAGGTTAGACAGGGGAAAAAAGATTAAAGGAGAGGAGGGAAGGATGAAAGAACGAGAGAAGAAAGGAATGAAAGAGAAAATGCGAAAGAAAATTAAGGAGGAAAAGCAAGATGGAAGGAAGAAACAAACGACATTTTATTTTTTTAATCTTGTTCATTGCATTTTGTCTTTTTTTGTCTAGATTGTTATATTTTCCGTGCTCCATTTTCAGCGGTTCTTGTTTTCAGTGGTTCTTCCTTATTTATCCAACTTTAGAGGCAACTTTTTTACATTTTTTGCTGTTTTCTTTTTTTGTATAATTGTACTTACTCATTTTTTACATTTTTTTATCAGTTATTTTTTTGGGTGTGCTTTAGTAATCCTTTCATATTGTTTTTTCCTCCGTCTTTACTTCTTTCTTCTTTTTTCTTTTCGCTGCTTAAGTTTTTTTCATTATTTTTTTTATCTTTACTCTAATTTTGACTCTTCATTATTGTATTGTTGTGTTTCATTGTTCGTTGCCTCTTTTTACTTCAACTTTATTATTTTTTACATACTTTTCTGCCTTCCTGTGACGTTGAACGAAAAGTGTAAGCAAGGGAATCGATTACACTTTTCTATTTTTTTTCCTTTTTCATAATTTTCCTGTTGAGGGTTTATCATTCACTGTCTTGGGTTTACGTGAGATTTCATTTCTTCTCTGTTCGTCTTTTATCTTGTCTTCAGTTTCACCGCAAAACAAAAACATGTATTTCTTTTTCGTTCTTTTTTAGTCGTCGGTGTACGTGCGTGTGTGTGTGCGTGCATGCGTGGTTCTTGCCTTCACTTCGCCCCGTGTGTGATTGGCGGCCATTAAGGAACCTCTACGAGTGCAGTGTTTGCGGGCAGCACCGATGTTTTTTCAATTATTTCTTTGGTGCTCTTGAAACAGTATCCAGACTCATGCACAGGTAAATTTCCTCAATCATGGTTCGTGTTGAGCAGGTAAAGAAAACGTAGAATGAAGGATAGGAAAGTTAACCGTATTTCTTCCTTGTCCGGTAAAAGGCAGAACGTATCGGCACTGTCCTGGAAAGCAGCAAAGAGAATTAATGATATTTTGAACTCTAAGGGGGATGATTTTTTCTCTTTTGTTACCCACGTGTTGATAATGATGAATAAACGTCGTGGGAATTAAATGTAGCTCCCTATTTATCTTCTTTGATGTTGTATAATTAGAGACTCGTGCTGTTGTGACTTGTGACCTTCCAGAAAACAGCGCAAAAAGTGAAATTCCTGTTTAGATCAAGAGTGTTGCCTCCCAGAAAACAGCGCAAAAAGTGAAATTCCTGTTTAGATCAAGAGTGTTGCCTCCCAGAAAACAGCGCAAAAAGTGAAATTCCTGTTTAGATCAAGAGTGTTGCCTCCCAGAAAACAGCGCAAAAAGTGAAATTCCTGTTTAAATCAAGAGTGTTGTCTCCCAGAAAACAGCGCAAAAAGTGAAATTCCTGTATAGATCAAGAGCGTTGCCTCCCAGAAAACAGCGCAAAAAGTGAAATTCCTGTTTAGATCAAGAGTGTTGCCTCCCAGAAAACAGCGCAAAAAGTGAAATTTCTGTTTAGATCAAGAGTGTTGCCTCCCAGAAAACAGCGCAAAAAGTGAAATTCCTGTATAGATCAAGAGTGTTGCCTCCCAGAAAACAGCGCAAAAAGTGAAATTTCTGTTTAGATCAAGAGTGTTGCCTCACAGAAAACAGCGCAAAAAGTGAAATTCCTGTTTAGATCAAGAGTGTTGCCTCCCAGAAAACAGCGCAAAAAGTGAAATTCCTGTTTGGATCAAGAGTGTTGCCTCACAGAAAACAGCGCAAAAAGTGAAATTCCTGTTTAGATCAAGAGTGTTGCCTCCCAGAAAACAGCGCAAAAAGTGAAATTCCTGTTTGGATCAAGAGTGTTGCCTCACAGAAAACAGCGCAAAAAGTGAAATTTCTGTTTAGATCAAGAGTGTTGCCTCACAGAAAACAGCGCAAAAAGTGAAATTTCTGTTTAGATCAAGAGTGTTGCCTCACCGAAAACAGCGCAAAAAGTGAAATTTCTGTTTAGATCAAGAGTGTTGCCTCACCGAAAACAGCGCAAAAAGTGAAATTTCTGTTTAGATCAAGAGTGTTGCCTCCCAGAAAACAGCGCAAAAAGTGAAATTCCTGTTTAGATCAAGAGCTGGGTGGCGTGGGAGTGCGATGGTGTTAGTGTGACAGAAAAAAATACAGCGATACTTAGATGAACCAAACTTTCCCCTTTTTTTCTCTCTCTCTCGCGTGACACCAAGAAACTCATATCGTCGCCTTCCTGAGAACACCTAGATAAGTGAAAGTAAAACGTCGTTGATTAAGATAAGTTTCAACCGTAGAGAATGTAAAAGTTATAGCAGTGTCAAGTTAGAGTCTTAGATGATCCAAACTTTTTTCATCGCGTGACAGCAAGATACTCATAGCGTCGTCGTCTTGAGAACACCCAGATAAATGAAAATAAAACGCCGTGGACTAAGACAAGATTCAGCCATATTAAATTCTCTCCCTCGCTGCGTAAAGAACTTTGAAAAAAATAATATAGCGATACTTACTTGAACCAAACTATTTTTTCTCGCGTGACACCAATGTACTCATCGCGTCGCCTTCCTGAGAACAACTAAATGACTATAATTAAACGTCGTGGATTGAGATGAGTTTCAACCACATTTCTCCCTTGCTGCGTGAAGAAACTGAAAAGAAAAAAAATAACATCGTTGGCCCTGAAAGCAACAAAAGAGAAATGAAACCGTCAGGAGTACAGCTTAACTCAACCCCGCCGCTGTAATTCCATCCTGAGGGGGAAATTACCTATGAATGAGAGGCGGCAGGTAACTCCTTCTCACCTGTAATCATCGGGCGCGGAGGATAAGGCTTCCGTAAGGCGATCCAGTCCGTCTGTCATCTGTGTTTGTGATTTTAAGCTCCGACATGTTGAATTGCCGCCTGTCGTGTCAATGGAGTCGTTGCCGTGACCGAGAGGCATTAGGACGACGTATGGGGGGTAAGGGGAGGGGAGGGGAGAGGGAGAGGCACCATGGAAGAGAAGAAAGGAAGATAGAAAGGTATGGAGAGTAGAGAAGACAGGTCAGGGCAGGGGAAAGGAAGAGATGGATAGGAGGGAAAGAAGGTGAGAGAAGGAAAGAAAGGAAAAGGGGAGAGAAAAGTAGAAGGGCAGGGTGGGAAGTAAATTAAAGATAGGAGGGAAGGGAGAGACGGTGTAATAGAGGAAGAAGGGAAGGGTAAGAGGAGAAGAAGGTATAATGATAATGGGAAAGAAAAAGAAAGATAGGAGGGAAGATAAAAAGAGTGAAAAAAGAACGCAGGGATAGGGAGAGGGAAAGACGAAAGCAAGAGAAAGATAGGAGGGAAGAGAGAGAGGAAGAGACAAAGAAAGGAAATAAATAATTGGAGAGAAAAGTAGAAGGGGAGGGAGAAAATGGGAAAATGGGTGTAGAGATGCAGTGAATGAGAAAGAGGGAAGGTGGAGTCGGCTGAATCAGGTGAGTGAGAACTGTCATTAAGAACATCACCTGCCAATTTCCGAACCTCGCTTCCGCCTCGCCTTCTAATTTCTTCGTGTAATTTGAGGATTTTTGGGGTCCTCTGTGTCGGGTCAGAGGCGCCGCGTGGGACTCCGAACACCAGGAGGAGGAAAGGGGAAGCAGAGTGGTATTAGAACAAAGGGAGTTAGATTTGTGCATTAGGAAAAAAGGGAACAGAGGTGGACGTTAAGGGATATGGAGGGAGATGGGTATTAGTCTCCTCCTCATCTTCCTCTTTTCCTCTTTTTTTTCTTTAGTTGTAGTAGTAGTAGTAGTAGTAGTAGTAGTAGTAGTCATTGTTGTTGTTGTTTTTATTTTCTCTTTCTTCGTGATTTTTCCTCTTCCTTTCCCTTCTCCTCCTCCTTTTCCTTTTTGTTCTTGTTCTTTTATGTTCGTTCTAGTTGTTCTTTTTATTCTTCATGTTGTCAATGCTGTTCTTGTTGTCCTTGTTCTTGCTGTTGTTGTTGGTTCAGAGTAATTACGTATTTTATCATCCTTTCTGATCCGCATATAATTGTTTCTCGTTTTTACGCCCGGAATTCAATATTAATCATTTGCTAATTTTGTCAAGAGTTGTGTTCCCTTTCATCGTTTTATATTGGATGACTTTTTTTTTAACGTTCGTGCATTATGCAAGTTTTCAAAATTATTTTTCTTCGTGTTTCATTAGCATTTTTTTTTTCCCGTGATATCTGCAATATTACGTTTGACCATTTTTCATTCACACGGCAAACGACATAAAACTGCGTTCACTTTTGCATTCAGGAAAATTGGTAACATTGGATTCGGCGGGACGCTCATTGCCGGCCCGGCGCGGCGAGGGGCGTAATCAGGAAGCGAGGGCGGCGTTGGATGCGTCTCTTAAGGAGCGGAGTACCGGGAAAGTTAGCGAAAAAAACACACTCGCAACTTGTTAATTAAAGTGTTTGGGGCTTTCCTTCACAGCAGGGGTTTCTAATATCGAGTCGTTGGTGGTACTGTGACGAAACAACACTCGCAAGTGTTTGGGGCTCTTTCATTACGGGGTTTTCTAATATTGGAGTTGTTACATTTAAATAACACTCATAACTTGTTAATTAAAGTGTTTGGGGCTTTCCTTCACAGCAGGGGTTTCTAATATCGAGTCGTTGGTGGTACTGTGACGAAACAACACTCGCAGCTTATTAATTTTAGTGTTTGGGGCTCTTTCATTACGGGGTTTTCTAATATTGGAGTTGTTACATTTAAATAACACTCATAACTTGTTAATTAAAGTGTTTGGGGCTCTCCTTTACGATGCAGCGTCCTAGCATTGAGTCATTGGTGTTACATTTGAAGAAACACTGAGGAAACAACACTCACAACTTGTAAATTAGTGTTCCTTGGGTCTTATTCACAGCGGGGCTCTCTAATATTGGTGTTGTTACATTATTACACCACTCACAACTTATTGATCAAAGTGTTTTGGGCTTTCCTTCACTCTGGGACTCTAATATTTAGGTGTTGGTGTTACGCTGACGAAATAAAACTCACAACTTATTATTTTTAGTGTTTATGGGCTCTTCTCTACAACGGGGGTTCCTAATATTGAAGTTACGTAGAAGAAATAATCCAAAACTTAGTAATTAGTGTTCCCTTGTTCTCCTTTATAACAGGGCTTTCTGATATTAAGCCGTTGAAGTTACAGTGAAGAAACAGCACTTGAAACCTGTTAAGTGGTGATCCTTGGGGAGGGAAACAAATAATAAGACGGTGGTGCACGGCGAAAGTAGTGACGTGGTGTTCTTGTAGGAGGGTCGGCTGACTGACGGGGTGCCTCGCTGACAGGAGAGAGTATGGTGAGGCGGAAAGAGGGAAAAACGGGCATTTCCTGTTGTTTGTTTTAGTAGAAAAGAAATCTATGCAGGATGTGAGTCTTGCCTGAAGGAATCTTTGAGTGATCCTTCAGTGCCATAGGAAAGATGTGTCAGTTTCCTTCAATTTTCAGATACGCCGAGAAAAATTCCACTGTCGTTTTCAGGCGGAAAGGAAAGCCGTAGAAGTGATGCGTCCGTTTCCTTGAGTTCAGAGACATCGATTTAAATTCCTCAAACTCTTCAGGTGGAAAGGAAAGCTAGAGTAAAGATGAGTCAGTTTCCATCATTTCTTTCATTCAAGTACGTTGATTTAAATTCCTCAAACTCTTCAGGTGGAAAGGAAAGTTAGAGGAAATCTTCAGGTGGAAAGGAAAGTTAGAGGAAAAATGAGTCAGTTTCCTTCAGTTCTTTCATTCAGAGACATCGATTTAAATTCCTCAAACTCTTCAGGTGGAAAGGAAAGCTAGAGGAAAGATGTCAGTTTCCATCATTTCTTTCATTCAGGTACGTTGATTTAAACTCCTCAAACTCTTCAGGTGGAAAGGAAAGTTAGAGGAAAATGAGTCAGTTTCCTTCAGTTCTTTCATTCAGGTACGTTGATTTAAACTCCTCAAACTCTTCAGGTGGAAAGGAAAGTTGGAGGAAAAATGAGTCAGTTTCCTTCAGTTCTTTCATTCAGGTACGTTGATTTAAATTCTTGTAATGATTTAAGGAGGAAAGGAAAGGAAAAACAAAATAACACGAGATTCAGAATAAAAAAATAACATTAAAAAAGAATCTCCCTCCCCATAGAAAAAGATTCGCTGTGTTTTCATCAGTACACGAGCAATAACTCTTTTAAAGCCTCCCTATTTTTTTTCCTGCCCCGTAATTATCATCTCAAGACGGAGGAGCGGAAGGACGAGGTGGTTGTCTCGTATTAAAATCAGCCTTTTGAATATGCAAAACTGAGGTGCATAAACGACTTTTCCTGCTCGTGTGTGTGTGTGTGTGTGTGTGTGTGTGTGTGTGTGTGTGTGTGTGTATGTAATGGTTTTAGGAGGAAAAGGAAAGGAGGAACAAATAACACGAGATTCAGAATAGGAAAAAAATAACAAAAAAAGAAACTGTGTGTGTGTGTGTGTGTGTGTGTGTGTGTGTGTGTGCTGTGATTTGCCGTCTAAGGTGTTTGGGCCGTAATGCATAATCCACCTCCCTTGAAAGCTCTCGCCTGTCCATTCATATCCCGCGGTGTGTGGATAGACGGTGGAGGGAAACCAAGGCGGGATGGTTGGAGGGAAGGAGGAAATTCAAGGGAGGAAGGGACGAAAGAAAATCGCGGGAGGAAGGGACGAATGAAATTAAAGAGGATGGAAGAAGTGATTGGTGAAGGGAAGGAAAAGGTAAGGGAAAAGTGGAGCCAGGAGGATAATGATGTAAGGAAGGAAGGGAATGGAAGGGAATTAGTGAGGGAAAGGGGGGGTAGAGAGAGAGAGAGAGAGAGAGAGAGAGAGAGAGAGAGAGAGAGAGAGAGAGAGAAATGGGAAGACAAGGAAAGCGGGAGGGCTGAGGCTTCGTCAAGTGACATCGGAAAGGAGTTTGGTTGACGTCCAGAGGATTACCGTGAGGGAAAACTGCTTATCGGGGGGCGGGGGGCGGGGTGGGGGGGATCGGCGGACTCTGCGTTGGGGGAAACGAAACTCCTGGGCCGAGGCAGCGGCGTGTAGGCAAGCGGCAGGAGGAGACGTAGGAGGGGAGGTGTTGTCGCAGCGCCCTGTGTAACGGCGCGACTCCATCGGGGCAACACAGGCAGCATGTTGTACGCGACTTGCCTGGCTTTCAACTAGATGCACAGCGGGGATTATATTAATTCGTGTAGGGAGGGTCATGAGGGATATAGGGGGTGTAAGGTGGTGAAGGGAAGATGTAAAGGGGTGTAAGGACTGTGTAAGGGGGTATAAGGAGGGTACAAGGGGATGTAGTGGGATGTAGGGAGGGTGTAGGGACCGTGGGGTTGAATCACTCTTGGTCTAGGCGGCAGTGTAGCCTGCATCATGTTGCCAAAATGTTGCCTGGGTGGGGTCGCGTCCTAATGGTTCTGGTGTGAGCCAGAGGGCCAGCAGTGCCAGGAAATGCGTGTTTGGTAAAGGCTTTGCAGGAAGAGAACGGCGCCGCCTTGTGCACCCCGAGCGTGGCCCAATCACACCAAAGTCCCGCCGACCGCTCTGTTCTCCCAGGAAAGTGTGTGTGTGCCTGTGTGCCTCTGTGTGGGTGTGGAGGTGGGTAGTTGGGAGGGTAAGGGGGGGAGGTTAGTGGCCGGAGCTTGTTATGGGGCAGCCACGCCGGGGCGCCGGACCGTGGGATTGTGTCGTCGGCCCGGCCCCAAATTGTGTTATGCCGCGTCTCCACTAAGACCTGATGCGGGAGCGGAGCCTCACAGGTTCTCCTTATGGAAAGAATGAGGCATCTGAGTGAAAAAAAGAAAAGCATAAAAGTTACATATTAATCTATGTAATGAGTTTTGAAAAAGTATATTTTCTATATGGAAATTAACTCATAATACGCTCGTATTACTGCTTATTTTCAGCACTCGGATAATGTGGTGTGATGGTAATGAGTTTTAAAACTAAAAACCTCACGAATATCATGAACACCCACTGCGGGGGCGGTGGTGGTGATGATGTGTAGTACAAGCTGGGGTGGTGGTTGGGCGGGAGCGGTAGGGTGGTGGTAAGTATGGGGGTGGCTGGCAGTGGGCAGGTGGGGTGTAATGAGCAGGTTGGGGTGGTGGTGCTACGGGCGGTGGTGGCCCAGCGAGTTGGGGGTGCGGGCGGGGGCGTCTGTGTGGTGGTGGCGGCGCTGGAGCCAGGCACCGGCAATTTGTTGCAGGTGAAGTGGGCGTAGGCGAGGGTGCGGGGAGTGTAGGGTGTGTAGGGTGCACCACGGCTGGCGGGGCGGTGGGCGGCGCCGCGGGGTGCCAGGGGTGTGCACTGTGTAGCGTGTACTGTATAGGTGCACCTCGTCCGGCGGGGCGGCCGGCGGCGGCGCGGGGTCGTTGTATCCACACGTCATCGGAGCCGTAGAGCGCCGCGCCCAATAAAGCTGACGGACTCGACTGACACGCCATCAAAACCGACTTTCATTTCGCAACACGCTGAATTTTTACACCCGAAGCATTTGGAATCAGCAAGGGGAAATCGGTGAGCAGCGCACAAAACACTTATGCCCCGGAAAAGTTGATGCATCTCATATGAATCCCAAATTTCATTCTGAGGGAAACTGGCGGAACAAACGTTACGGCTTTTCCCTTTAGTGTGGCCGTCCATCGGAGTGTTGGAAATATAGAGAGAGGGAAAAAGTGTGCTTGATGCTGCCGCGGCGCTGGCTGGAGGGCTCGACGGGGCGGCTGTAGGTGCATGTGGGTGGCGGGGGAGGAGAGGAACGGGAAGGAGGGGCGCTGGAGTGGGGAAGGGAGGAGGGAAGGAGGAAACAGGGTAGAATGAATGGAAGGTAGGTAGAGGTTTAGTACATATGTTGGAGAAGAGAAGCGTGAGGCTGGATTATTGAAGCGTGAGAGTAAGGAGTAGAGAGGGTTTGGAAGTAAGAAAAGGGAGGTGAGATAAGCAGAGGTGAATGGCGTGAAAAGGTAAATTATCGAAAAATATGATGGGAGAGTGAAATGAGAGGAAAAGGGAGATGGAACAGAATATAGGAAATGAAGGAGAACTACTATAACAGGAGGAGGTATATAGATGAGAATTAGAAGAGAAAAAGAGGAAGAATGGGATGAAGTGGAAGATAGGACAGCACAAGAGAGGCAAAACCAGAAAAAAATATAACTAATGGACGAAATATGGGATAGGAGACGCAACGAGTATAGCGATGTGTGAAGGTCGATAGGATGGAAGGAAGGAAGGAAGGAAGGAAAGGGAAGGAGAAGAAAGGAGGATTAAGGAGCTACTTATCGTCAACTCTAGGAGGAAATTGGAAGGGAGAAGGGAAGAGTAGGGACAAAAAGGTAGATGAAAGGAGGAAACAAGAGGTGGATGTAAGGGATGACAGAGAAACAGGAGGAAAAAAGGACACAAGAGCTACATATTATCGACACGAGTACGAAAGTGAAGCGTAGGATGGAAGGGAAGAAAGAAAGATAGAAAGAGGGAAGACGACACAAGGGCTACATATCATCCACACAAGTGAGAAAGTGGAGCGAATAAATAAAAAAAAGGTGGAGTAGGAAGAAAACGGGAAACGGGGGAAAGGGAGGTAGACTGAGGACGCAAGAACCACACTCCGCTGACCCTGGCGCTAAGAGAATCTCCCCCAGACTCGCTGTTTTGCTCGTCTGGAGGCTAAAGTATCGAGGTCGCGGAAAAACACCAGTAAGGCTCAGGTTCCCTCTTTCCGCCGCCCTCCCTCCGGCGGCTTCCTCGCTCGAGAGGCAAATGTTCGGATCTTTTTGATATCTCCATTTGTTCGCTTATTCTTTTCCAGCTTCTCCCGCGAACGTTACACAGTTCTCGCCCAATGCGCAGACTGCGTACGGCTCTACGGCACCAGAATACGTCACTATCTAGTTACATGTGGATATTATCTGTGCTCCCGTGAGAGCTGTGATGATAACCCAACGCGCGCGCACACACACACACACACACACACACACACACACACACACACACACACACACACACAAGGCTTTCGTTGATACCCTACGGCAGGTGACGCTATTATAACGGAGAGAGAGAGAGAGAGAGAGAGAGAGAGAGAGAGAGAGAGAGAGAGAGAGAGAGAGAGAGAGAGAGAGAGAGAGAGAGAGAGAGAGAGAGAGAGAGAGAGAGAGAGAGAGAGAGAGAGAGACGCCAACCTCGAGATATAGGGGGGGCGGGGGAGGGGGGGGGGGTCAGGCAGGCTCACTAAGGCGGTACAACTCCCATCCCAATCAGTGTCCAATAGCAAAGCTTAATTACCATCAGATTGTTGAACCCGTAGGGAGTCGGAGGCCGGGCGTGACTGAGGGACAATAGGCAATCAGAGTTGAGGTCAGCCCATCAGAGGCGCCCTGGACTTAGCATACTAGTGGCCCATCGAGTCGCGCCCTATTTTTGCACTTCATTTTTTCAGCTCATGTTTACACCCTCTTAAAGTGCGGGTATCGGCCCCTCCGCTCTGTTTTTATGCCTCGCCACACACACGCACACACACGCACACGCACACGCACGCACACTCACCTACATGTACACACACACGCATACACGCCCTCCTACACCCATATATTTACACCTACATGCTCATACGCACACACCCACGCTCACGTACACTTTTACACACACACACACACACACACACACACACACACACACACACACACACACACGATCTTTTTGTTTCCATATATATGTTTTAGTTGCATCACGTTTGTATACTCTCTCTCTCTCTCTCTCTCTCTCTCTCTCTCACTTTTTCGAATTCCGCCCCCACTTTTTTTCTGGATTTTGTCATTTTTCGGATATTTTTATTTTTCGTGTTTTATATTTTTCCTCTCAATAATTCACAACTTTCTCTCCCCTTGCTAACTTTTTCCTTTATTCTTTCGCTTCGTTATCGCTATTCCTTTCTCTCTTTCCTTTCTTTCTTTCGGTTTCGTCGTCATTATGTCATTATCTCATTATGTCGTTACTCTCTCTCTCTCTCTCTCTCTCTCTCTCTCTCTCTCTCTCTCTCTCTCTCTCTCTCTCAAGGTGGGTGGGAGTATTAGTAATAGTAAAGAAGGAAGGAAGGAAGGAAAGAAAGAAAGAAAGAAAGAAAGAAAAAAGAGAGAAAGAATGAAGGAATGAGTTAAGGAAAGAATGAGTGAGCGAGTGAGTGAAGAAATGAAGGAAGGAAAGAAAGAAAAGGAGAGAGAGAGAGAGAGAGAGAGAGAGAGAGAGAGAGAGAGAGAGAGAGAGAGAGAGAGAGAGAGAGAGAGAGAGAGAGAGAGAGAGAGAGAGAGAGAGAGAGAGAGAGAGAGAGAGAGAGACCCAACCCCCCCTAGACCCTGCACCTTTACCTTTTTCCGGGTTTTATGATTTTATGAACGCGCTGTCGATTCTTATTAATCTCCAGTAATTGCTTACTTTAACGCCTCGTCACTATCAGGGTAGAACACATGCGTAATTAAGCTTTTAAAAGGCTTCATCTTTTCCAACTTCTGCTTCACTGCTCTTTGGAGGGACGAGAGCGGCGGCGGAAGTGGCTGGAGCGGAAGCAGAAGCAGGAGAAAGGGGTGAAAGGAGAGGGTGATGGGAAAAAGAAGGTTCGAAGTAGTGGTAGAGGAGGAGGGTGAGAGAAAAGGTTTGAAGTAATGATAGAAGAAGGTGAAGGAAATGGGTGAAGAAAGGCTGGAGATAGTGGTAGAGGAAGAGGGCGAGAGAAAATGTTTGAAGTAATGGTAGAGAGAGAGAGAGTGAAGGAAGGTTTGAAGGAGCGGAAGAGGAAGAGGGTGAAGGAGTGGATGATGGTGATAACGAAGGCTTGGAGGAGAGGCGGAGGAAGAGGTTAAAGGAAATGGTGATGGTGAGACGATAGGTGTGAAGTGCGTAAAGGCAAAGGAAGAGGGTGAGTTAACTGCTGATGGAGAAATGGAAGGTTTGAAGGAGGGATAGCGGAAGAGATTGAACGAAGTGCCGGATGTGAGAAGGAAGGTGTGAGGGGCAGAGGTAGATGTTGAAGGTAGATGTAGAATGGTTTGGAATATGTGCGGAAGAAAAGGTTGAAAGAAATGGCGATGGTGAGAAGGAAGTTTAATAGTTTTGTTCATATACGTTCTTTGGGGTCTCTTTTTGGCTTCTTTTGAGTGGAGGTGAGGGAGGGATGAAAAGGAAGGGACAGTGTGACCGTTAAAGGAATAGTAATGAATGGTAATGGATAAGAGTGAATGGGTTTAATAGTTTTGTACATATACGTTCTTTTCGGTCTCTTTTGGCTTCCTTTGAGTAGAGGTGAGGGAGGGAGGCAAAGGAAGGGACAGTGTGACGGGTAAAGGAATGGTAATGAATGGTAATGAATGTGAATGGGACAAGATGGGACAAATATGGGATGGTTAAGCATGGCAGAAGGTTTAAGACAATTTTAGCCTGACACAAAGGTGAAGCTAAAGATTATTAATGTATTCATGGACTTAATTAATGGAAGGAGATGAAAATGGGATGCTGCCACTGAGGAAAAAAAGATTAAATGTGGGCTGATAGTGGAGATGATGATGTTTTACGCCCTTGTGTTTTAGAGGTTCATGGACGTAATTAAGTAATGGAAAGATGAAGATGACATGATGAAGAAGGGATGTTGCTACTGGAAAAAAAGGGTTAAATGTGGGATGTGAGTGTAGATGATGATGTTTTACGCTCTTGTTTTGTAGAGGTTCATGGACTTAAGTCATGGATGAAGATAGGGTGATAAAGATGGGATGCTGGAACCGAAAAATAATATGCGAGATGTGAGTGAAGGTGATGATGCTTGACGCTCTTGTATTGTAGAAGGTCAGTATTTTATCGTAAGTTTCGTTTACAGATATAATTTTTTTACGTAATTCCTTGAAGTTTTTACCCGACACTACATTTCATTAACATTTCACACGATATATTCTCCATTAATTTTGCTTTTCGTATGATTTCGCTCCCCCCCCCATCCCCCAGTCTGTCCTCCCACGTTTCTGAGTTTATTTTTTTCCCCCGAGTTGCGAGAGCGCCTGGAAAAGAAAAACAACAGCTTGATGTGGAGGCCGTGGGCGTAGGATTGTGCAAAAAGAGAAACAGATCTGATTATGTTGCCTGACTCAACTTTGGTGGTGATGGTGGTGGTGGTTGTGATGTTGTTGTTGTTGTTGTTGGTGGTGGTGGTGGTTTATATGGTTGATGTTTTAGGGGGCATAGTGTTTGTTTGTTTGTTTGCGTGTGTGTGTGTGTGTGTGTGTGTGTGTGTGTGTGTGTGTTGCATGGGGTAAATTGCTTAATTAAAAAAAAACATTGGAGAGAGAGAGAGAGAGAGAGAGAGAGAGAGAGAGAGAGAGAGAGAGAGAGAGGCGCCCAGAAATGCAAACAAACAAGATAATATGAAATCACGGTCTATTACACACACACACATACACACACACACACACACACACACACACACACACACATCCCCCCACCCACCCTACACACGAAACCTTTGGAAATAGGAAACCCAAAACCCAACTCAAACCGACAAATTAAACAAGTTACAAATGAAAACAAATCTTTCTCTAAAAAACGAAATTCCTCTGTGATTAAAAAAAAAAAAAAACGCCAAAACGGACATTCATTCAACCAAGCAGGAGTATTTTTTTCGTTTTCTTTTCCTACTTTCCTTTTTTCTTTTTTTTATATTTTTTGGGCCATTTAAAGCCAATTGAATTCCTCCAAAGCTTCATCTGCGCACACTTCTCCATGTTTGTTAATTCTCTTCAGGGACAGAGAGAGAGAGAGAGAGAGAGAGAGAGAGAGAGAGAGATGGATAATATGGTTGGGTGTTGAGTTTTCTCCCATCCCTTGATTGATGTTTCTATGCCGTTTGTGTGTGTGCGTGTGTGTGTGTGTGTGTGTGTGTGTGTGTGTGTGTGTGTGTGTGTGTGTGTGTGTGTGTGTACCCAGAGCTTAATATCACCAAATGCCTCCTCCTCCTCCTCCTCCTCCTCCTCCTCCGCCTCCCCTTCACCCCATGTGGTTAATTTGATGCTTCACTGTATAACTTACTTGGCGTCTTCATTTTCTCTCGTCATTACGCCTTCCATTCACCGACGCGCCTTTCAGCTCTGTGGAATCATACCTCATCCAGGCCATCGCTCTCCCTTCCCTTCGTCCTTAATTCCTCTCTCTTCCTCCCGCCGGCACTTCTTCAGGCCACCACGCCCCACCCCGCCCTGCCCTGCCCTTCCTCCCCGTCCTCATTTTCTGTATCCTGGCTGCGCTAATGAATCAATTTCACAGCCACCCCATCCATCACAACACTCGGCTTTGGTGGTGGTGTGCGGGCCATGGAGGAGGTGCTCTTGGGCCCATCCGTCACCTTGCCTTCCCATTCACCTCGACTCTTAAGATCACCGCCAAGACCTCATAGGAAGGAGCACATTATCCATTGCGAGATTATACGGTCCTGGGTTGGTATAGTCAGACGCTTCCGACTCCCATATCAAGTATTTCCAAAGGCCGAGAAAGAGATTAATCGGGTTCTCATGAGTAGTTTTGTGGATTCACGTTTTGGACGCTTTGTCAAACTACCACCAGGGTCAGAAAAGTGTCCATGAAAATACCCCAAAATCCTACGAAAGCCTTGTCAAATACGTGAGTTTGGGCGCCGAAATTTTTAAATCTATGTTTCTTGGGCTTCTGCCAGGTCGCCCTAGACACAACAGTTAGTCTTCCAGGCCTTCGAGAGGGGGCGGGTGAAAGGAAGGTGAGATTTTGCCTACATACGGATCAACGCTGCCAGACTCTCGTGCTTCACCTTTCATGTTTGCTGATTTCCAACCCCAAAACTGTCTTCTCCGCCCTAATAACTGGCTTGGTATATAGTTAACGTTAAAATGGTTAATTATTGCTGTTTCTTGGCAATAGTTATGGGGCAGAAACCGGTAAATACGATGCTCCGAGTACGATAATCTGGCATCGCTGCTACGGATCCCTGAGTCGAAGTTTAGCGCGAGTAAATCTGGTTTAAGACGCCGAGGCCATCCTTTACCTGAAACGCCTGACCGGTGATCCATCCATTTGCTGCCTCGCCCTCTCCCCGACAACCTATAGGGCCTTTTCTTGTTCCTCTTCCGCCTCGTCCTCCTCTTTCTCCTCCTCCTCCTCTCCTCCGACCACCTATAGGGCCTTTTTCCTCTTCTTCTTTCTCCTCCTCTTTGTCCTCCTCATCCTTTTCCTTATCTTCATTATCTTCCTCTTCATTCCTCATTTCGTCTTCATTTCATATTCATTCTCACATTTTTCCATCTTTTTCTTTTTTCTTTCCGTTCTTCCTTTCGTTATTTTGCATTATTTTTTTTATTAGTGTACGATTCTTCGGTTCCTTGTTTCTTCCGGTTTCTCCTTCCATTCGTGTTCCTGTTCTTTTTTTCTGTTTTCATATTCTCGTCTACATGTTTTTTCTCGCTGTTCTTGTTTTCGTTATCTTGTCTTGCTCGTTCTTTTGTTCTTGTATATTTCTCTCCACTTCCCTGTTTTTTCCGGTTTCGTCGTTTTCCGTTCTTTTTCTCTCTATCTCTTTTTTCCCGTCCCATCTATCGTTCACTCCTAATCCTCCTCTATCTCTCTTTCTTTCCTTCACCTTTTTGTTCTTTCTCTCAGTATTTTCTCCCTCCGGTTCCTTGCTATATATCCTTCTCCCTTTTATCTTTTCCTCCTCCCCATTTCTTTCCGCGGATAAAGGATGACAGGATTCATTATAGGACTTCCTTATAGCGCCTGAGAATTCCTACGTTTTTATAATTTTATCCAATATCTTTTTTTTTTGTTTGATTTGCCTATGATTGGGTTTTAATTCTTTTCCTTGTTTAACTGAGTATGTGATTATGTATGCAAAGGTGTGTGTGTGTGTGTGTGTGTGTGTGTGTGTGTGTGTGTGTGTGTGTGCGTGTGCTTAATATAGTATCTCCTGAATTTGGAAAAAAGAAAATGGAAAAAAAGTTAGTTAATTTGATGCGATTTTAACTTCTCACATACATACAGTATAAGGGAAGGAAGGAAGGAAGGAAGGAAGATAGGATGACAGAAAGAAAGACAAGGAAAGGAAAGAAGGAAGGAAGGAAGAAAGAAAGAAAGACAAAGAAAGAAAGACTAGGAAAAAAGAAAAGAAAAGAAAAAAAACAAATAAAAAAGACAAAGAATAAAAAGACTGACAGAAAGAAAGAAGGGAGGAAGAAAAAGAAAGAAAAAAATAGACAAAGAAAACCCCCCAGAAAAAAGAAAGAAAAAAGAAAAAGAAAATAAACAGAAAGAAAGGAATATAAAGAAAATAAAAGAAAGAAAGAAAAAAGACAGGAAGGAAGACTAGAAGGAAAAAAAGAAAGACAGAGACAAAGAAAAAAATAGGTAAAAAAAAAAAAGGAAAAGAAAGGAAGGGTTTAAGGGAACAGGCAATCCCAACGTTATTCTGGTGTCACTTCTCAGGTCACGTCTCGACACCAGACTGTCATGGGTCATCCACCTCAGCCATCACTTTCCCGCCAAACAATAAAGTTACAAAAAGTTTCCCCTCCCTATGAAACTTTGCGCATAATTCTCCTTCATTATTGCCTCTCTCTCCCTTCCTCCTTTCCTCCGCTTCCTCGCCCTCCTGTTTCTCTTTTTATTCTGTTTTTTTTTTAACTTTTTCTTGTTCTCTTGCTCCTCCTCCTTTTCCCTTCTTCTACTTATTCGAATTATCAGTATTCTCACTTTTTCTCCTTCTTCGTCTCCTCTAATTTAACTTTTATTGTGTTCTTCCTTTTCTTTGTTTTACCTTTTCGTGTCCCCTTCCTCCTTTTCCTTTCTTCTAATTATTCCTTCATCCATTCTCTTTATCAGTATGCTTCCTCTTCCTCCTCCTCCTCGTCCTTTCTTTTACCTTCTTATTAATTTTTCTCCCTATTTTTTACGCCTTTTCGTCTTTAATATGTTTGTCTGTCCGTCTGTGTGTGTGTGTGTGTGTGTGTGTGTGTGTGTGTGTGTGTGTGTGTGTGTGTGTGTGTGTGTGTTTGTGTGTGTGTGTGTTCGTGTTTTTGTGTAGTTTCTCCTTGTCTTGTTTTCTCTGCCTGCTTGTTTGTTTGTTTTTGTGTCTGCCTTTGTGTCTCCATTTTTCTGTGTCTGTCTGTCTGTCTCTCGCCATGTCTGTGAGCCTGTCTGTCTCTCTCTCGGGTTTTAATTATTCAGGGCAAAAAGTTGCATTCTTAGCCTTCAACGTCGAGAGAGAGAGAGAGAGAGAGAGAGAGAGAGAGAGAGAGAGAGAGAGAGAGAGAGAGAGAGAGTGTATAAAGAAAGAAAGATAAAGAAAGAAATCAGCAAATTAAACTTAACACACCACTCCAATCCCATTACTACCTCCTCATTTTCCTTCTTCTTTCCTCATTTCCCTTCTCCTTTACCTCTTTCTCCTCCTCCTCCTCCTCCTCCTCCTCCTCCTCCTCTTCCTCCTCCCCATTATCGTCATCATCATCATCTCCCTACTTACTACATTTTCGAGACATCCTCTTCTCTCTCTCTCTCTCTCTCTCTCTCTCTCTCTCTCTCTCTCTCTCTCTCTCTCTCTCTCTCTGCCTCCACGCCCATCTCCCGCTTCCTACATGTCTAAACACGTCGTAATGGAGGCCGTTGGAACTGCTGGGTAAAAGTGAGCTGTGCCGTAATTTCGTGATGCTAATATGCTCTTTGGGTTTACGGGCAACAATTTATTACGTGGAAATGAGAATGTTACGAAGGTTCCTTGATATGCCGGCAGGGTGAGGGAGGGGTGGGGGGTAAGGAGAGAGAGAGAGAGAGAGAGAGAGAGAGAGAGAGAGAGAGAGAGAGAGAGAGAGAGAGAGAGAGAGAGAGAGAGAGAGAGAGAGAGAGAGAGAGAGAGAGATGTGCTTCTGCAACACACACAACTTCACCGAATACTTAGAGAAACAGAGAGGTGGAATGAGGGGTAGACAAGTGGAAAAATAAGGAACAAGAGAGAAAAAACATTAAAAAAAAACACAACACCCACACCCACCCACACACACACACACACACACAGCACCAGCAACAGTGTGATCTACCTAAACGAAAGTGAAAGTCAAGGTGGGTGAGGTGAACGATCAAAACAAGAGGGAACACAGAGGCGGCAAGAGCATTGAAGCCTCCGGAAAGGTATCAGGGACAGGTAACCGTAGAGTAATCACCTGGATGATCAGATTGCCAGGACGTGTATGCGTGGGAGGTGTTGTCTGTGTGAGTTAGCGAGACGCCTTATCACTGACATGCGGCCTTCAGTGCTGGCGTGGGTGTGGGCGTGGTGTGGTCTGAAGGTGTAGCGTGGTGTTCGTTGGAAGAGGTGTGGTGTGTGTGTGTGTGTGTGTTGGGCTGTGTTTGCTGGGAGGGATGTGGTGTTGATGTTTTGCTTTGTATGTTTGGCATGGGTGGTGTAGGGGGTATGGTGTGGCGTGAGTGTGGCGTGTGGTGTCGTGTTTGATATGAGGTGTGGTGGGGTATGGATGCGTATGGGATGTGGTGTGAGTGTGGCGTGCGTGTCATGGATGTGGTGCAATGTCCCTCTGAACGTGTGCGGGAAGGAAGGGTTTTGTGTGGGAAGGAATGAGAGGGAAAGTGAGGAGAAAGGACTTTTAATTATTCATTAGAGATTAATTTCGAAGTTTTACGCAGCATCCATCCCCCTCTCTCCTCCTCCTCCTCCTCCTCTTCCCTCACGTGTAGCCTGTGATGGCCTTGGGTTGTGAAGTTGGGGCTAATTTTGGCGTTGTTGTTGTTGGTAGTGGTATGTCTGGGGTGGGAGAGGTTGACAGGACTGGATTTTTAGGGTACGATGAAGGTGTTTCTTTAGGTGTTCCTCACATAGTACTCAGACGTTTGTTAGTGAAGCAGTTAGGTAGTTTGTAATATAGTGACTTCATGAATAAATGCACGCAAGTTCCAATAAGAGTACATATTCAATCAGAAGCATCAATGTCCTTTTGTGGCATTATTAAGAACCACTTTAGTTTCTTCAGGTAAACGTTCCTCTTTTTATAAGGTCACGCAGGCAAAGAAAGTGTCAGGATCATTAGAGCGACAGGGTCAAGGAGAGAAGGTTGTGGGGGGTAGTGGTCTTGAGGCATACAGTAGTGGTGGTGGTGGAGGGGAATGTTGGTGACGGTGCTGTGTGTAGTGGTGATGTTGGGGGTGCTGTGCGTATTGTGGTGGTGGTGGTCGTGGGGGTGATGGTGGTGGTGGTGATGGTGGTGGTGAGCCGTAGGACTATACTTCTTGATTATAAGGTTGTTTTCGTATTCAAGAAAGGTCACATTATAATTATTAGAAGTAGGTCAAGGAAGGAAATAATTGATGTGGAGAGAGGGGGAGACGTGTGGTGTGGTGTTTGTTGGAAGAGGTGTGGTGTGTGTGTGTGTGTGTGTGTGTGTGTGTGTGTGTTTGCTGGGAGGGATATGGTGTTAAAGTGTTGCTATGTATGTTTGGTCTGGATGTGTAGCAAGAGGTGTGATGTAAGGAGCGGAAAGGAGAGAGGAAGCGTGTCAGAAAGGATGAATAACTTATATTTACACGAGGCTCTGAGACTAGGCGAGGAGACAACGGTAGGTTCTCAGACGCTTCCTCCTCACACATCGACCATTTCCAAAGGCCGTAAAGGGGATCAATCGCGTCGTAATGAGTGTTTGTGTAGGTTCTTGGCACGAAAGAATGATCAAACTACCAGAAGGGTCATAACATTATCCCTGGAAATGCTCACAACTCTTAGGAAAGCCTTGTCAAATGTGTGTCCTTGGTCTCCGTCTCTTAAGTAAACTATCAGTCGCGTTCTCATTACTGTTGTTTTAGTTTCATGCCACAGAAAAAGGGTCAAACTACCGCCCGGGTCATAAAACTCACCCTGGAAATGCTCACTACTCTTAGGAAAGCCTTGTCAATTGTGTGTCCTTGGTCTTCGCCTCTTAAATCAACTATCAATCGCGTTCTCATTAGTGTTGTTTTAGTTTCATGACACAGAAAATGGGTCAAACTACCGCTCGGGTCATACAACTTAACCTGGAAATGCTCACAACTCCTTCGAAAGCCTTGTCAGATATGTGTGTTTGGGCGTCGAGATGTTTGAGAATACGACCCACTATAAGCCTTAAGGAAACGCTGCCTCTTCAACCCTCCCAAACACACACACTCCCTGCCGTTACGAAGCTCATTCCTCCACTCACTTCTGGCATTAAGCTTGTTCCCATTACGGTCTTCATCTCTCTCGTGAAGGCTGCCGCACCGGGGAATGAAAACACACTCAGGTCTCCTCCTTCACTGTCACAGGACTCGGCAACCCTCGTATACCTCCTAGCAGACAGGGCCGAGTCGGGTGTTCCCTCGACAGACGACCATAAACATATCCCGCGCGAGCATTATAAAGCAAGACCTCGATAAATGTGTGCGAAGTACGAGGCGAATAAACAAGGAAGAAGAGGCACTAGAGAGAGAGAGAGAGAGAGAGGGAGGGAGGGATAGTGTGTGTGTAGCGTGAGGCGAGGCTGATGAGACTTTAAGGATTAGTCGTAAAAGGTGTAGTTAAATGATTTTCAAAGACGGGGAATCGCATGCGAGAGGCGGCTGCAAAACCTCCCCGAACACAACTTTTATCTGCCCTTGAAGATAAAATGTCCGCATAAGCCGGTTTGGTGCTATGAAAGGTTCGTGTGTGTGTGTGTGTGTGTGTGTGTGTGTGTGTGAGTGTGAATGAGAGTGAGTGAGAGACAGGGAGAGAACAAAAAAGACAGAGAGAGAGAGAGAGAGAGAGAGAGAGAGAGAGAGAGAGAGAGACCAACACTAGGCTTAGCAACGCATAAGAAGACTTTTGAGTGTGCTTGCGTGCGTCAGTGCGTGGGGGAGGAGACAAAGGGCGATGAAGAGCGATCATATCACAACTGACGTCCTTTAACCTAACGACAACTAGATCCAGGCTTTAACACGAGACTTTTCCGGCCCTTTAGACGTCCCGCTCCGGAGTCGCCAGATCAGACCGGCCGCTCATTCATGCTGCCATCAGATATTCCGCTCCACCTGTCGTATGAATAGGGCAGGTGAAGGGGTGTGGCGTGGTTACCTTGAGTGCTGTGACATGGCCGTGTGTGTGTACCTGGTGGTTGTCGGTGGCTTGGGCGGTTAGGTGGTAGGTGGGGGTGGATGGTGGTGGTTGGGAGTGTGTGTGAAAGGGGTCTAGTGGTCTGGATGGTCTAGTTCTAGTGTTTGTTGTGTAGAAAGAACGTTTTTGTGATGGTAGATTCAGTGTGTGTGTGTGTACCGCTGTGGCTGAGGCTTGAGTGGTTAGGTGGTGGGTGGGTAAGTGGGTGTGGGAGTGGGTGTGGATGGGTTCTAGTGGTCTAGTTATTTGATCTGGTTATAGCGTAGTGGTTGCGTTGTATAGGAAGTACTTATTGGTGTTGGTAGAATGTTTCTGAATGAAGACTCAACAAACAGAAACAGAGAGGGCTATAGTGGAATGTAAGAAAGTGGAAGAATGTGATAGATAAAGCAGTGAAAGATGAGGGACTGAACAAGTGGAAGGAAGAATGAGATAGGAAGTATACGTTTTGGTGTTAGTAGAATGTGTCTGAATGAAGACTAACAAACAGAAACAGAGAGGGTTTGAGTGGAATGTAAGAAAGTGGAAGAATATGATAGATAAAAAATGAGGGACTGAACAAGTGGAAGGAAGAATGAGATAGAGAGAA
Organism: Eriocheir sinensis; assembly: GCF_024679095.1. Taxonomy (NCBI): domain Eukaryota; kingdom Metazoa; phylum Arthropoda; class Malacostraca; order Decapoda; family Varunidae; genus Eriocheir; species Eriocheir sinensis. The sequence continues at coordinate 19,452,219 of NC_066526.1, read as the reverse complement.
AGGAAACTTCAAACTGTTTATAGGAAAAAGAGGCCCCAAAATATGAAGAATGGTATGAGCGAAGCCTGGAAGGTGTGTGTGTGGTTTGTGTGTGCTATTTATGGATCTGGTGTTATTAGTGTGTTTGTGTTATTGGTTATTGATGTGCGTTGAAGTTGTGGATTACGTGTTTGGCCTTGAATGTGTTTGTGAATGCTTACAAAATTTGACTATCTTGTTTTTTTTTTGTCAAACGAGGCAATTTTTTTCGTCAGTGATCATTCAGGAAATTAGTGTTATCTTCAGTGTTGTCGGTAAACCCGCTTCGAAGTGACTGCTGCATGTGAAGTGACAGCCAAGCATTCACACCTGTCCACCCTCATCACTTCACCTCATTAGCTGCATGTTCACTTCATCCCTTCACCTCGTATCTTTGCGTGTTCACCTCACCCGCTTAACATTCTTCTCTCCTTTGCACGCATATGCCTTTAATGTTCACTCTTTTTCCCTTTACACATATCCCATCACTATTCTTCATTCCTAATCCTCATGCCGCCTTTACGTGTTATTTTTTTCTCCTTATCATTCTTCCCCATTCACATTTCACCTCTCTTCCTCTTATACTTTCCCAAATCACTCTTCAACCTCTTTCTCATTCTCACACGTCTGCATGCCTTCAGTGTTCATTCCTTTCCTTCTTTTAATTCATATTCCTTTACTCCTCACCCCTTCGTCCCCTCCCAAACTAAAGCGAATCCTTAACAGTGCCACAAAACGAGACTGGATCTTATGATAGAAATATATTCTGACTCTTGTTTCTGTATTCGATCTGTACTCAACATATTCAGTGTAATCGGAAGTGCATTCAGTCAGATCACAAACTACCTGAATGCTCCTATAACAAATGTCAGAGTGCTTGGTGAGGTCCATCTAAGGTAAAGCAACTCTCGGCGTACCCTAAAAGTCCGAACCTGTCAGCCTTCCCCCCCTCACCCCACCATGGCACCCCAGACACACCACCACCACCACCACCAAAATTAGCCACAACCTCACAACCCAAGGCCATCACAGGCTACAAGGGAGGGAAGGACGAGGAGGGAGGCTGCATAAAACTTTGAAATTAATCTCTAATGAATAATTAAAAGTCCTTTCTCCTCACTTTCCCTCGCATCCCGCCTCACACAAAACCCTTCCTTCCCACACACATTCGCAGGGACGTTGCACCACATCCATAACGTTCACGCTTTATTTGCAACACACCCACGCCACATAGACACCATATACACACCCACGCCCACATACACTCCACACCACATCCATGACACTCACACCACATTCATCCCATACCACACCTCCCCCTCCCACCAACATAAATATAAAAAGAGAAAAACACGGTAAAGTTGATGGAAATTTATGAACCCGCCCATCTTTTCCTCCTCCTTTCGTTTTCATATCATATATTAACACGTTCACGAGCCTGATTATTTCTTCCTTTGCACACCTTTCTTTACTATCACACTTCTTTACCTGTCTACTTTCTCCTCTTAGCGTCCGTCCACTTCCTATTGTCTCTTGTTGTGTCCCAATATAATTCCTCTTCTCCTTTTATGGTTTATTACATATTTATCACTCACCTCTATTAGCACATTTTTCAACCTGTCTACCTTTTATTTCCATTACTTATTGCCTTTTGTTTTTATTCTCGAGCACTTCCTTTTCGCCCATTACTGTTTATCACGTATTTATTCTTGTATTCTCCTTATTAGCAAACTTATCAAACTGTCATCTTCGTTCCTTCAATAGCCCTTCATTATTTCTGTTCTTTTGTTTTGCTCCAGTGCACATCTATCTATCCTTCACCTCTTCCTATTATCACACGTCTTAAACTGTCATCTTTCAACATCCCTCCATTATTACCTTCCGTCTTGTAGTTCCTCCCAGTACACATCTTCTGTCATTCTCCTCTTAGTACACTTTAAACTCAGCCTCATCCTTCAACAATCCTCTATTACTACACTTCTTTTGTTTTCTTTGTTTTGTCACCTTAATCCTTTCAACATCCCTCCATTATTACCTTCCGTCTTATAGTTCCTCCCAGTACACATCTCCTGTCATTCTCCTCTTAGTACACTTTAAACTCAGCCTCATCCTTCAACAATCCTCTATTACTACACTTCTTTTGTTTTCTTTGTTTTGTCTCCTTAATCCTTTCAACATCCCTCCATTATTACCTTCCGTCTTATTGTTCCTCCCAGTACACATCTCCTGTCATTCTCCTCTTAGTACACTTTAAACTCAACCTCATCCTTCAACAATCCTCTATTACTACACTTCTTTTGTTTTGCCGCGTTTGGTTCACATTTTCACAGATATTCTCCCCCGTCTGTCTCCTCCATACCGTACTCTGAAACAGCGGCAATAACCTCGTCACAGTCCCGCCCCAAACCCATAATCAGCGGTGTCTTATTATGTCTGGTGGCCCTTAATCTTTGGATCCTCCCTGCCAGACTCCATTCCCCACACCTGTTCAACTATTAATGCTACCCTTTCTTGCATTTGGCCTGTTACCTCCGCGCCTTTTTTTTTTTTAACTGTCTTTCTTAATCGTTCGACCTTTTTACTTTTTCATTGGTGCCCTTTACATGTCTATTTGTTCTTTTTTTCTTTGTTCCCCCTCTCTCCCTCAATTAATCAGTAATTCATTCAGTCAGTCAGTCATTTTATTTGTCCACATCTGTCTATTTCTCTATATTTACGTGCATCTATCAGTGTGTCTCCACCATTTATCTATCTATATCTATCAGTCCCTCTCCATATATTTACGTCTTTGTCAACCTGTTTATATTTATACGTATTTCCGCTCTTTTAATATAATTCTAGACAGCTCGAAGAAATTGCAAACTCCAGAGGCTCGCCGTTACACTGATGACGGCGCCTGTCTGTCACAAGGTTGCCGTCACGGTAAAACTATTCAATTATGCCTTAATTCCAGACATTTGTCCGACCGGCAGCAAGCGGCGCCTTTAATCCAGTAATTCTCCGCGTCCTGAGTGTCCATACGGTGCGACAGGTGTAACAGCCGCTTCACAGCAGAGTATAGTTTTTTGTCTGTCTCGCCTCAACAAACTTTCATCAACCTTACCGTGTACTTATTTCGTTATATTCGTGTCTCAACGCTTACTTACTCTGACCAACTCGACGCCTGATAATGTATTTTTATTACTTTGTGTTTTATAAGTTTAAGTTCTCTGATGAAACCCAATGTACAGCAGCCTCCTATTACCCGGAACGCATCAGAACACTGGACAATTCTAACCGTAATGGCAAATGAATTTGTTTTCTTGGAACGTAACATGATTAGCATAGACTAATTTTCATAAAACCGATACCAACAGGGAAAAAAAACATGAGCAAAGAGGATGCCTGCAACATATAATTTACATTCTAAACATACTGAGTCTCGCTTCGGTAAAGATCGAGTCCGCATTAACTTTTTATTTATTTATTTATCCTCGATCCGCCTGTGTGTGTGTCGGTAAATAATACTTGTACGTGAAGTGGATGTATTCTGGACTGGTGGAAACTCGGTAAACACGATCACGTACGGTACATGTATGTGTTAGCAGCCCTTGCTTGGTCTGCTCAATACGCCCACACACACACGCTCGCCTGACTCGCCGCGTGCCTTCATCGCCCTCATGCTGACACGCGTCCTCTCTTTCTACATATTGTTTTAATTTTCAGGTTTTCAAAATGCAAATTCCGTGAGAGGCTTGCATTCCATCATAAATGTATTGTCTCGTGAAATTTCAAAAAGTTCTGTTTTCTCGACTTCCTTCAGAAACTTGCAGTATTTCAGAATAGATTTTCTAGGTGCTGCAAGTATTCCGTGCGGATTCCCCTCAGAGACATTTGTTTTAGATTTTTCTCGCCCGGGAGGGTCAGACTTTTAGCATACCTTCAAAATTCAACATATTCACCATTCCTTGGCTCAGACCCCGGCATCCATAACGTCCACTTACCTCCCCTCCCCACCCCTCCCTGCCCTGCCCTGCTCTCTCCTCCTCTGCTCTCCCTCGCCTCTCCTCCTCTGCTCTCCCTCACCCTCTCCTCCGCTGTCCTGCCCTGCTATGGCCTGACCTCTCTTAACATTCTCCGTGACCTTCAGTCGTCCCACACACGTGTAGCGTAACATTGCCGGCGCGCCATTCCCCGCACGACAATGGCAGTGTACTTTTAAGAACTTTTTATTTCGGTTTTATGTACCGCACGGAATTTTACCTTCCCGTCCCCGGTACTGTCGTGCGTACACTTGTTGGCTCAAATAGTATTACATCGTAGTGCAGGTTGCGTTGTTATAATTCCCCGCGCCTGTTACCTTGCTTAATTCCGCAGGATACGTAAAGGAGCGGCGCGCGGCGTTAGTTAGGAGGCTCTTGCACTTGAATTTACTCTTTCTCTTAACCTTCTATTGGGGTCCAGATGCAACGAGAATTTATTATGGCGGAAGATATTATAAAGGGCGTGGTATAATTCTTATTCGTATCGTTATTATTATTATTATTATTATTATTATTATTATTATTATTATTATTATTATTATTATTATTATTATTATTATTATTAACTAGTTTTCTCCAAGTTTTAAAGATTAAGCAGTTTTCTGGACCAATAAAATCTGTCCAGGTCACAAAAATGATGAGACTTTTGATGGGGAATGAAGGAGGGAGGAGAACAAGCAGGACCTGGGGGATGATGAAACATTCACTACACATTATTTGTTTATTCCTTTTTATGTTCGCGAATGTTGAGGCGGTAAAGGGAACAACATGCGACTTTGGCTGTACAAAACAAAATTGTTGGAAAATGTTTGCTTCCAGGAAATCCAGACCTCTGTTGCGCTAAGTGCTGGAAACTTTTTTTGTTCAGTTTGCGTTTGGTTTGCCAGACTTAAGTTAATAACGCAAAATGGAATAGTGGCAACATTGATGAAGGTAATGTGATAATTCTAATGATGAAATTTTTGATGATAATAGTACTAATTGTAATAGTAATATTGACCACTGCTACCACTCATGCGACTACTACTACTACATCTGTTACCACTACAACTGTCACTACTGTTGTTCCTACCACCAGCACCACCACCACCATAACCATCATCATTACTACTACTATATACTACTACCATCACTACTACTACTATATACTACTACCATCACTACTACTACTACTACTACTACTACTACTACTACTACTACTACTACGACTACTACTACTGTGTGTGTGTGTGTGTGTGTGTGCGTGTGCGTGTGCGTGTGTGTGTGTGTGCATGCTAAAATCTATTCGCACGAACTTAATCACTTTTGGAATAACAAACTTTACATTTTACTAACAAAAATCCTGTAGCCTTTTAACCTGTTTCCTCTCGAATTGAGATATTTATTCTTCTACATGTTTTTCGAGGCTGCGGACTAATTAGTTGTGATGTAAATGACTGAAGGAGGAAGAGGTGGGTGTGTGGGTGCGGGGGTGTGGCGAGGCGGCGGGCGGGATGTGAAGGTGTCTGGGTTCCTGGGGTCGGTCAGAGGCGTCTCGCGATGGTTGACTGCCTGTTATTGGTGCTTATTGTCGGCGGGGCGATGGCTGTCATCCCACTATCTATTTCGTCACTCCTTGAAGCCTCTCAGTCACAGGATACGTTTCCGTTTCAATATTTCTTCAGTGCTGTTGATATTGGACGGTGTGTGTGTGTGTGTGTGTGTGTGTGTGTGTGTGTGTGTGTGTGTGTGTGTCTGTAGGAGCGAAGAGCCAAGAAAAGTGCGGGGAGAAAGATAGATAGGAATTGCGAAAATGGTAGGAGGGAGGGAGGGGGAGGGAGGAAGAGTGATGGAGAAATATTTGGAGAAGGAAAAAGATGGGATTGGTTTGGCTTGAAAGAAAGAAAATGGAAGAAGAAAGAGAGGAACTGCTGAGTGACATACACATACACGGAGATGGAAACTGAGCTACAGACGGTACGATTGATTTGAGAGAGAGAGAGAGAGAGAGAGAGAGAGAGAGAGAGAGAGAGAGAGAGAGAGAGAGAGCACAGAACACAGACTTCACAGGAGGAGGAGAATACACATCCTTACCAACATGAAACTAAACAAACAAGGTCCTTCGCCGGAAAGGAAGTCGCAGGATCAGTAATGAATCCTGCACTTATCCTTTGCCTGCATGTCTGATATCCTACGATCCTGCAGCGTGTGACAGGGCGGCGGTGAGCGTGGCAGAGACAGACACCCGCGGAGAACCTTGCCCCTGTCTCTTGTATACGGAGGAGGCGTGGCGGGGGAAGGGAATGCTGGTTCTATAGAGAGAGGAGTTTAAGTGAAGGGTGCACGTGGGGAGCGGGAGGCGGGTTGTTGCAATATGTAAATGCTGTGGTGCTCGCTCGTGAGTCAGCAGGGAAGGTTGCAACAGGTGAAATGTTAGGCGGCTCCCGAACCCTCCGTGCTGCCGCCGATGATTGACAGAAACGTTCAGGTGTTTAACAGGGAAGAGTCGTGTGTGTGCGAGGTCTCCGGGGTTGCAGGAGGGAAGGGAAGGGCCGCAAGCACATTCTGACGAGTCTGTCTTGGTTGGTTCCCTGCTTTCCTCGTCCTTTATTTCGCGTCCACGGCTTCGAAAGGCAAAACAGTTTCTCTCCCCCTGTTTTCCCTTCGCATTTCATAATCCTTCCTTGATTCCATAGCCGCACTTTTGCTCCTCTTAGTAATTTCCTGCTAACAGACTAGAAATGGGTTGGTGATACGTTTTGCTTTTCGCTGATCTGTGTGTGAAGGGATGATTATTCATTTTGAAAGTCTAGGTTTTCTGCAGTAAGGAATGAGAGGGGCTCACCAGCATTCTGAACAGTCAAAGAGGCGGAGGCAATACTTATGAACAGAGGAACAGGAGGATATGTATACATGAAGACTGTAAATAAAAAAGAGCGTAAAGTGAGGGTATAAATAGTTCTGATAAAAGGATAAAGAAATGCGGTGAGTAAAGTGAGGAACGGAGAGGAGGAAGTCGTGAAGGGTCAAACGGAGAAACGGAGAGGGAAGAACAGGCGGGAGTGCGGAGGAGGAGGAGGAGGTCAGAGGGACATAGCACGTCTTCGCGAGAGTGAGGTCAGCGACGTCCGGTAAATAGAGGGACGGCCGTGATGGGTGGCGCCGGACGGGCCGGACACGCTGCTGCTTCCACCGCCGAAAAAGAAGACTTGCATTTTTTGCCTCGTTCAAACACACACCTGAACCCGCGCTAAGGGCTCGACGGGGGGGGGGCAGGATTACGGTTTTTATTATTTTCTATACACGAGCTTTCTTCCCCATTAGAGTAACAAAGCCTTCATTAGACGATTTAAAAATCAGTATCAGGCGGGGGAAAGAATCTCAACACACCCATTAAAGGGTTATGAAGAAGACCGAAAAAACTGCATATTCCATAAACAAATTGGAAGGCGAGACGCGCGTACCCAGAAGCCCCTGGTGACGCGCCCCCCGCCGGGGTGACCAGCGCGGCGCACTATGGACGACCCGCGCCCCTCGCCCCGTGGATGAAGCTGTCTCGCCCTGACCGCCCCTGTCTGGCCCTCGACCCCGTCAGTGAGAGCATTGTCACCGCCAGCATCCGGTTAAGCCAAGAGTCACACTAGCCGCGGCGCTGTTATCCGGATTTCGTTGAGGGTTTGTTGGAATCGAGTGGAGCCTTTGTACCCCGAGGAGCCGAGTGCCCGCGACGAGCCGCCGCGGCGCCCATAAAGACCCGGGAAGATATACGGCCTCCGCGTGAATATAAGGCACGGCTGGACACGGCTTGGGAGCGCGGTAGCCTCCCCATTCACGCCTGGCGGACACCTGAAGGAGGGGGGGAGGGAGGGGGAGGGGGAGGTTTTATAGTGGCGGCGTCCCGGCGGCCCTGTGGTTCTCTCGCATTGTTGTCGATTGGTTCTGGCGACGTGTCGGGTTAGTCGCAATTTACGTGTGGATGGGTTTGTACTGTAGCCTGAAACCCGACAAATGAAAGTCGCACCAGCACCTCTCCGTCCCCAGTAACCCCAATTAACGCGAGGCTGTCAAAATAGTGATCTGCAGCAGTACATCGGACGCGCGGAAGGACAGAGGAAAAAAAAAAAATCCTGGAGGAGGTCTGAGTGACTGAGGGATTTTCCTGCGCGATGAACCTCGTGTGAGGGATTGTTTATCGCCGCGGCAGTCTGAGCCCCACGCCCCGGCGGTGTTGTGGCCGTCAGGGTCTGAGTTACGGCCCCCGGCACGGACTCCTGCCCGGCCCGCGGTGCTCGGTGACGGCCGGAGTTACGGGCACGCCGGGGGAGGCTGGCAGATTAAGAGACCGTTCGGCCGTGGTGGGCGACTTCTATCTTTAATCTCGAATTCTTTCTCTTCTTGCTTCGCTGTCTGTTGTATGATAATTACATCCGTGAATTATTATATTTTGTTTCCATTTGATTTCACGTCGTTTCAGAGATAAGAAAACGAAGATACAGAACGCCTGATATCAAGGCTCCACGGCGTCTGATAACTTCTTTTTTGTATCGACTGGAGTGACCGTCACGGCTGAAGGAAAATGTCCGACTCTTCCCGAAGCCAAACGCAAAGTTGACTGTGCTGAAAAAAAAAAAGAAAAAAAAAAGCCGGTCGTGCCAGTACCAGCGCGTCAGGTCCTGCCATCTGACGGCCGCACACACAACCCGCTCCGCCGGGCCGCTCTGCTCGCCCAGGAATCTAAAATACTGTTGAGCTGCGGGGAAGAAAGTAGCTGTTTTCTTGCACGCGGCGCCGCTGGTGAAGGGACGTGATGGCGTAGGAGAAGAAAGCTGGAAAACATAGCGTGTGTGCCTTGAATCCTCGCCGGGGAAGAGAGAGATGGAGGAAGCGGCAGATGGAGTTGTGGAGCTTTCGTTTGTTTTGCCACTCACTCGCCTTCCTTCCTTCCTTCCCTCCTTTCTTCCCTCCTTCCTTCCCTCCTTTCTTCCCTCCTTCCATTCACCTCCACTCAAACCGTTCCACACATCTTTTAATTTTTTACAGTTCATCCCTTGTGTATTTCTCCAAGATTCACTGTATTTTCCCGTGTTAGCATTGTTAGAATTTGTTTTGCCTCTCACTCTCCTTCCTTCCTTCCTTCCTTCCCTCCTTTCTTCCTTCCCTCCTTTCTTCCCTCCCTCCATTCTCCTCCTCTCAAGCCTTTCCACACAACTTTTAATTTTTTACAGTTCATCCCTTGTGTATTTCTCCAAGATTCACTGTATTTTCCCGTGTTAGCATTGTTATAATTTGTTTTGCCTCTCACTCTCCTTCCTTCCTTCCTTCCTTACTTCCCTCCATTCTCCTCCTCTCAAGCCTTTCCACACAACTTTTAATTTTTTACAGTTTATCCCTTGTGTATTTCTCCAAGATTCACTGTATTTTCCCGTGTTAGCATTGTTAGAATTTGTTTTGCCTCTCACTCTCCTTCCTTCCTTCCTTCCTTCCCTCCTTTCTTCCCTCCCTCCATTCTCCTCCTCTCAAGCCTTTCCATACAACTTTTAATTTTTTACAGTTCATCCCTTGTGTATTTCTCCAAGATTCACTGTATTTTCCGTGTTAGCATTGTTAGAATTTGTTTTGCCATTCACATGCCCTTTCTTCCTTCCTTCCTTCCTTCCCTCACTTCTCTTCTCAAGTCGTTACATACATGTTTTTATATATTTCAGAACGTCCGTTGTTTATTTCTCTCTCCACGATTCACTGTATTTTCCGTGTTTTCATTGTAATAATTTAATTTGCCTCTCACTCTCTCTTCCTTCCTTCCTTCCTTCCTTCCTTCCTTCCTTCCATTCTCTTCTTCTCAACCCGTTCCACACATGTTTTTATTTTATCCAGATCAGCCGTTGTGTATTTCCCTCTCCAAGATTCACATTATTTTCATTGTTAGCATCGCTGAGAGACGCTTCCTCTAAACACCCAGGCCCTTATCTTTTAGCATTTTAACACAGTCTTCATTGGAGGACATGACAACATTTAATTTCTCTCGCAGATCTACACTTTTATCGTCATGTCGGGTCGGTGCGCTTCGTGGCCGGGCGTTGCGATTCTTTTATCCGCACATCTGTCCCCGCCACACACCTCTTTGGGCCGCCGCCGGTGTTGGGTGTCGCGGCCAAGAGGCTCCTCGCTGACAACGCTCCCAGGATTTACACTAAACTTTTCCGAGATTCTCCTGTTACCTCTCGTTCGCTGAGACTGCATTTGTTTAACTTCCGAGGCAGTGCGTACAAGGTGTGTGTGTGTGTGTGTGTGTGTGTGTGTGTGTGTGTGTGTGTGTTCTTGTATAATATTGCATAAATGCTAGTTTCGCCTCATTATTTATTAGTTCTGAAATATTTGCCTGAAGTTCATATAATTTTCAACACAGTATCACTAACAAAATACCTGTGTAATGTTCTCTTGTGCTAAATTTTGACCGTAAAGTAAAATATTTATCTGTGTACATTATGACTAGAAATGTATTGATTGATTTTCTGAAGCTTTATAAAAATTGCTGATGCCAGATAAAATAATAACGAATTTCTGTCCACATCCCTCAAGCTTTTACAACTGTACTTTTCTGTATATTAATCAGTCAGTATTTTTACCTTCCTCTCATTATTTACCTGTGTTTGCACATTATTCTTAATCTTGTATGTGTTATAATTCTTCCTTGTATTATTTTTTCATTCCTTCCACCTTTTCTTTCTGCCTTTCCTTCCTCACCCTATTTTCCTTCCTCCTTGTTTTCCCTTCACCCTCTTCTTTTCCTTCCTCCCTCTCTTTCTTTTCCTACCTCTTTCATCTTTTCCTTCCTCCCTCTCATTCTTTTTTTGCTTCCTCACGCTTTTTTCTTTTCCTTCCTCTCTCTCTTTCTTCTTTTCCTTCCTCTCTCTCTTTCTTCTTTTCCTTCCTCCCTCTCTTTCTTTTCCTTCCTCCCTCTCTTTCCTCTTTTACTTCCTCCCGCTTTCTTCTTTTCCTTTTTCTCTTTCATCTTTTCCTTCCTCCCTCTCTTTCTTCTTTTCCTTCCTCCCTCTCTTTCTTTTCCTTCCTCCCTCTCTTTCTTCTTTTCCTTCCTCCTTCTCTTTCTTTTCCTTCCCCCGCTTTCTTCTTCTCCTTCCTCTCTCTCTGTCTTCCACCCCTTCTTCTTTGCTCCGGTTTTTATTTGTTCACTTTTTCCTCCTCTGATATTTACTTTTACTCTCCTATTTTTGCTTCACTTTCCTCTCCGCCGGTGGCCTTGGTCTGCATCCGGGCATTCAAAAGACGCACACCGAACCTTGTTGATTTTGTTATCGTGTGTGTGTGTGTGTGTGTGTGTGTGTGTGTGTGTGTTTGAGAGAGAGAGAGAGAGAGAGAGAGAGAGAGAGAGAGAGAGAGAGAGAGAGAGAGAGAGAGAGAGAGAGAGAGAGAGAGAGAGAGAGAGAGAGATTTTTTTTCTCTGCTTCAGTCACGTTTTGAAGTCTGGAAAGTTTCAAACACCATCATCACCACCACCACCTCTGTCCTCACCACCACCACCACCAACATAAACAACACCACCAACAAAAGCAACAAACGTCATCAGCTTTTGCACGTCAGAAAGAAGCGGAATAAAATCACTCACCTGGTTGGCGGCGTTTATTCATTGCAGCGCTCACTAAAATTGCATGGCGGGTATTAAATGAGAAATGAAGTATAAAATTTACGAAATGTTTCACCCGCCTTTTCTCTTTTTTGGGGCCCATTCAGTGTCAGCCGTAAACATTTATTTTCTGAGCGGCGGCTGAACTATTTTATGTAGCATGATAAATATAAGATAGAAGTTTGCTTTATGTCCACTACACGAAATAAAAGAAACTGCGCCTTTTGCGATGAAGAAGAGGAGAATCACACACGCCCACACACACGCACACACACACGTCCCCCCCACACACGTAGACATATTTTACACATGTACTATAAAAACTATCCATATTTACCTTCACAGACAAATGGAAATTCTTTAACAAAATTGGCGGCCGCGGAAAAGTGTGCGAGGGAGGGAGGAAGGAAGGATGGGCGGAGAGACGGACTGCCGGACGCGAAAAACTTAACCTGCACGCAAATCTGAAACACCGATTTTTCTTTACCTGCGATGCTTTGGGGGGAGGGGGTGTAGGTGTAGGTGTGTGAGGGTGTAGGTGTGTTTGGACTTGTAGTATTTGTAGGTGTGTGTGAGGGGCCTCGTATATGTGATGGGGCTATGGGTGTGTGTGGGTGTGTGAAAGGTGCCTAGTTTGTGTGTGTGTGTGTGTGTATGTGTGTGTGTGTGTGTGTGTGTGTGTGTGTGTGTGTGTGTGTGTGTGTGTGTGTCGTCGTTGCATGTTCCCCTGCTTTACTGCCGCCAGCCGAAGACAAGAACGAGAGAGGGACGCAGCCAGACGCGAGATCTAATCACCAGCATTGCCACTTAACTTAGGGTCGAGCGCCGCCTTGGAGGGGAACCTACTGAACCATGCACTCGCCCCCCTGGCTCTCCCGCTCCTCCACGGTACTTTATTGCTGCCTGCCTCCCTACCTCCCGGGGCGCCGCCAGCCTGTCTCGCCCTGACCTCTCCTGGCCCTCACCCCTCGACCTGACCTCCCCCGGGCATACCCAGCATTTTTACCCCCCTCAGAAGTACCGCTGGTGTTGCCTCTGTGTTATTACGTGTAGTTAAGCTTACTTTCCTCGGCTACTCGGTGATCAGTCATGCTTTTTTTGTGTTGCGTAGGAAGGAAAGGTGTTTGAGTACAGGTATTCTTATTTATGTTAGTCTGGTGGTGGTCATGGTTCAGTATTATCAGGTGAGGTCATGTGGTAGGTTGGTGTGGCTTGTGGAAGTGTGTCTCCGTGCGATGAAAGGCCATGAATAGGGATGAGTGTCAGCGCGTTGGAATATGTAAGGGTGACGTGTAGAGGAGTCGTTGCCCTCAGATATTCCCCGAACATGAATAATACGGCGAGTAGAGGGGAAATATACGCGTATTTTATGTAGAGGCAAAGTGATAACATATTCATAGTGTGTGTGTGTGTGTGTGTGTGTGTGTGTGTGTGTGTGTGTGATAAAAAAAGAAACTCCAGCAAACAGACAATATACTTTTCCTCTTTTATCAGTGACAGGAGGAAAAGTGGAGTAGGAGTGAGAGGTAAATGAAGGGAGAGAGTTGGTGGGAGGGAGGAAGGAGGGTGGCACATAGGAAGACTGAAAGAGGAGAGGGAATACTATGGAAGGGAGAGAGAGGGAGGAAAGGGAAGGGAGAGAGCGGGAAGGAGGGCAGGAGGAGAGGGGAACGTATAGAAAGACTGAGATCACAGGGGCGAGGAGAGGGCAGACTATGGATGGGAGAGAGGGAGGGAGGGAAAGAGAGAGAGACAAGGGAGGGAGAGCGGGGAGGCAACATGGTGTCAACGCTATCGAAGTCACGCCGTTCTTGTCACAGCATGTAGCGGTATTTTTTTTCTCGTGTGAATGGAGAGAAGGAACGAGTGAGAGAAGAAAAAAAAGGGAGAGGAAAGTACCGAGGGAGGAGGGATGAGGGGGAGTAAGGTTGGTAGGGAGAGAGATACAGATGAAGGGATGAAATGGGAATGGAAAGGGAAGAAAAGAACAGTCATGAATAAAGAAAGGAGACAAAAAAAATCAAATATAAAACCAATAAAGAAAAGGAAGTAGTAAAAAGTGGAGAGAGGGATAGGGGATGAGAGAGAGAGAGAGAGAGAGAGAGAGAGAGAGAGAGAGAGCTGCTCAGTATGGGTTAAAAGCTAATATGCAAATGACGTGGTTTGTGACAAAAATGTGAAGGTGAAAACACAGACTGGTGAGGAAAAAAATAATATAAAACGGAGTAAAACATTAAAAAAGGCGGAGAAAAATATAAAAACTGAGGAGGAGGAAGCGGAGAAGAATGAGAAGGAAGAAGATGAAGAACAATAAGAACAAGAACAAGAAGAATAAGTAAAAAAAGTAGAATAAAACAAGTAGAAGGAAAAGAAGATATAGAAGAAGAACAAGATAAAATGAAAACAAGATTATAAAGAAAAGATGAAAGACTGCAGCAACAAAAAAAGAAAAGAAACATAATTGGAAGGCAAATGTGAAAAAGGATGGAGAGAAAGAGGATGAAAGAGGATTGATCTCTCTTTTGGCTACTCTATGCTATCTTCTGTTGTGGGAGCGGCAAGTAACGGGCTTTTTTTTCAACACTCTTTTTGTTGCCCTTGTGCCGAATCTTTTGTTGTAAAAAAAATAAAGCTTTCCTGAGAGAAGAACAGAGTGAAGAACCTTTGCCGTAACTCCCCTATCCCTCCTCTCCCCCCACCCCTCCCATCGTTCTCTTTATCCCAGTAAGTTCCCCGGCCAAGCTAAGGGCCTCAGTGGCGTTGAGTCCAGCCTTAAGTACGTTCCCGCGTGACCCTTTGTCCTCCCTGAATCGCAAGCAGAATTATGATTTGTTTCCACGGGGACCTTTTGAGAAATTTCCCTCTGATGGTGGAGTGAAAAAATCGCGTTGTCGGTATTCCCTTTTTTTCTCGCTTTTATGATTTCTGGCTGATGTTACTCGTTTTAGTGATGGAATGTGTATGGAAGCGTATGATGGTTGAGTTTCTGTAGTGCTGTGTTGTGGAAGGATATAAGAAATTGAGTTGTCAGTATTTTTTTTCTTCTTTCTTTCTTCTCTCCCCTTCCACTTTTCCTTCATTCCTTCTCTCTCTCTCTCTCTCTCTCTCTCTCTCTCTCTCTCTCTCTCTCTCTCTCTCTCTCTCTCTCTCTCCCCCCCCCCCTATCAACCTATCTCCTCCTCCCTCCCCCCTCCATCGGTACTGGTGTTACTTTTTATCGTGGTGGAAAGCATGAAAGTTTAATGACTGAGTTTGTTTTAGTGGTGCATCGTGGAAGAATATGCAAATAAATACCCATTCAATCTAGAGGTATAAGTTAGCATTCCCTCTTCTTGTATTACCCTTTGGACACCTTTGTAAGCTAGAATTCGTTTTTGCTTTACAGTTGCACACAAATCAGGCTTCCATAGTACGTCTTCACTCTTGTAAATATTGTATGATGCAGGACTGATTTGCTTGAGGTATAAGTTAGCATTCCCCCTTTTTGTATTACTCTTTGGACACCTTTGTAAACTAGAATTCGTTTTTGCTTTACAGTTGCACACAAATCAGGCTTCCATAGTACGTCTTCACTCTTGTAAATATTGTATGATGCAGGACTAATTTGCTTTTCTAATGGATGACTTTTTAGGTGGGGCAGAGACAGACAGACAGACAGACAGACAGACAAACAGAGACAGAGAGACTGCACCATCACCATACATGCAGGCAGGAAGGGCGTGATGGTGGGGGTGGGAGGAGGGAGACAGGACCCGGAGCACCCCCAGGCAACACCGCTCTTGATATTCCCCGAGAGGTTAGCGCTTAGCATGACCCTCGCATTCTGATTCGCATTCGACGCACACGAGAACACACTCAGGCGGCAAACGAGCCTCGGCCAGATGACGGCGCTCGCGAGACACCGGCGCTGCGGAAGAATGTCGATGACGATGAGGATTAAAAGTCGCCACCCACAAGACCACTGACCCGGGCCCATACTCTTAAACACTTCGGTCCCCAAGCACACACATTTGACAAGGATTTCGTAGGAGTTTCGGGGATTTTCAGAGGTACTTTTATGATCCTGCATGGTGGTAGTTTGACCGTACCGTACCGTGAACGTGAAAAAATACTCATAATTTGTACGTCATCTCTTTCCATTGACCTTGCTTGACATATGAGTCGGTCTTGGTGGTCGTAGTGGTAAGGGAAGGGTTGACGAAGTGGTGTTTTTGATGAGGACGCGGCTAAGGAAAGCAAAGGTGAAAGGTTACGTTACGCTCTCTCCGCTCCCTCCCTCCCCTTCTTCCTCGCTCTGGTTGTGTTTGTCGCTCGGAAATCGCCGCCGAGTCATATCACGTCATGACCTCGAGGATCTTGAACTTCAACGTCAACAGTCTTGCTTAGAGCGCTCCACAGATGGGCACGATCAACGGGACACGCACACGAACACACATACACACACAAACCTAAGCCTGCGCAAACACACACATACAAACACAACCCCCCCACCTCCCCTCACACACTACACGTTGCCATTTCTTAAAACATCAAAACTCCATGAAAAGAAAAAAAGTCCTCAAATCAGACAAGTGAGAATTGTTATTTTTGCGAGGACCAGATTCCAGTAACGAAGAAAATGATAGAAAAGTGAGAATATACAACCGGGCGACATGTTACCCGTAGAGGAGGAAGCATGCAAGTTAAAGAAATAGAGGAAATGAAATAGAAACAAACATCGCGCAGCGGCGAAGCAAATCGTTCACCCCGAAGGCAGGACAAAGGAAAAACGGGAGTGAAACAAAATGGCCTGCAACAGACAACAGGAAAGACAACACCAAAAACCGTATACCACCGGATGCACGAAAAGAACCATACTGCCGCCGGGACCAGGAAAGAAGACCTCCAGAAAGAGTAGGAAAGAGGAGCGAAAGAACAGAGATGGGCCAAAGCGTTCTGCAAAAAGCTCCTTGGCCATGATGGATCTCCGCATTGACAGAAAGCCTGGAAAAATAAAGGAACAGGAAAACAATAGTAGAAATAAGTGTATGAAGCTCTTCTGCAGTAATCAGTGAAAGGAAACTATAACAAAAATATATATAGTAGCCCATTGAGATTTATGAGAAAATGTGCAAAAAAATGTAGATGAAAATGAAAAAAAAGGGAAATAGAAGTACATAAACGAATTAATTTACCGTAGATTGTAAAAGAAAATGTCACTCTGCTATCATTTTATCAATCTTTACTGAGTTCATTATAGCGAGGTGGTCTATGCAACACACACACACACACACACACACACACACACACACACACACACACACACACACACACACACACACACACACACATCCCCTTTCACATTTCCATTTTTCCCTACTTTTTATCACTTATCCACTTTTCATTCTCAGCAAAATAAAATAAAATAAGCAAAAAAGCGACACGTTAGCGATTGCACTCAAACTTTGGCTCCGTAGAAAAATAATAAAGGGCGTAAACCTTGTGATAAAGAAACAGTAACTTGATTGTCCCGTTGTAACAGTCCATCAGCCGTTGAGAGAGAGAGAGAGAGAGAGAGAGAGAGAGAGAGAGAGAGAGAGAGAGAGAGAGAGAGAGAGAGAGAGAGAGAGAGAGAGTTAACATTTTTTTGACATTCCACAGTCTTGGTACAACGAAGAATAGTACCCGGACTTTTTTTTTTTTTTTTTTTTTGAAGGGAAGACATGTTGGGTGTTGAGGGATCAGCTTTTTTACTTTCTTATTTTTTTTTCTTTTTTTCTTTTTTCGTGTTGGAGACTTTGATTGTTAGAAGGGAAGAATCCTCAGCCAATCCTTTTTTTTCATGTGTGATTATCCTATTACGTGTGTGTGTGTGTCTGTGTGTGTGTGTGTGTGTGTGTGTGTGTGTGTGTGTGTGTGTGTGTGTGTGTGCGTGAGCTGCGGTTGATTTAAATACGTTGTAATCGAATATATTTATACCTCACATTTTTTTCTTTTATCTTTCCTTCCGTATCGCTGTATCTTGCATTCCTTCCTCTTTTCATCCAACTTCTTTTTTTATTTCGTGTTTTCTTCTTTTTTTATTTTCTCTTATCCATGAATCTTGACGTGTGTTCGCTTATGTTTTATTCAGTTGTTTTCTATTTCTTGTTCTCCTCTCTCCTGCTTTTCTCTTCCTTTTCTCTCTTTCGCTCCATCTATCTCTTTTTTTCCTTTTCTGTGCCCTTTCTTTATTCTATTTTATTGTGGTTTATTATCCTCTCATTTCCTCTTTTCTTATCTCTTCTCCATGTTCCCTTTCTTTCCTTTGCATTCTTCTCTTGTTTTTGTTTTTCTTTGTTTTTTTTTACCTCTTTTCACTCTTTCCTTCATTCTTTTCTTTCCTCTCCTCTTCTCTCCTCTTATCTCCTCTCCATGTTCCCTTTCCTTCCTTTGCATTTCTCCTCTTCTTGTTTTTGCTTTCCTTTCGGTTTTCTGATCATTTCGTTTCACTCCTTTTTTTCCTCTCATCTCCTCTTATCTCTTCTCCATGTACTCTTTCCTTTGCATTTCTTCTCTTCTTTTTTTTGTTTTCCCTTTTAGGTTTCTGATCTCTTCTTTTCACCCCTTCACTTTTCTTTTCTCCTCTACCCTCTCGTCTTTTCCTCGTTGTCTCGCTGCTTTTCCCTTCTTCCTCTCAGCAAAGGTAGATAAGACACCTGCACACACACATTACCACGCAACACCCCCCACTTAGCGTGTCCCGGCCCTCCACAACCCGCTGATTACCGCTGGCGGGGCTGAGGGGAAAGGATGCTGCGAGGCGATCAAGGTCCTCCCTCTCGCCTTGTGTTTATCCCCCCGTGTTCCTGCTAATTGATTGGACCCTTGCCTTGTTACCTGCGTGAGATGGTGGTAATCAAGATAGGGATGATTTTATGCCCAAGACAGGATCGTTTGTTATATTATCTCACCTCGGCGTTTCCCAAGTAAGGTTTATTTCAGGTAAAGAGGGTGTTTACCTGCCACATTATGAAGATCAGGTGAGAGCTGTTTGGGGGTGCATATTTCCCGCATCGAGATCTTTTAGTTTCCCCCCCCCCTCTTTTTTTTCTCTTCTTGGCATGAAATATATTTTACGTTGTTCCTATCTTGGTGATGGTTTTAATGAGGATGCACACACACACACACACACACACACACACACACACACACACACACACACACACACACACACACACACACACACACACACACACACACACACACACACACACACACACACACACACACACACACACACACACACACACACACACACACACACACACACACACACACACACACACACACACACACACACACACACACACACACACACACACACACACACACACACACACACACATACACACATACACACACATGCATATGGAGGTCTCGAAGGAACAGCCTCTATATGGCAGGTGGAGCACGTGTCGCAGATAAGTTTTCCCAGTTGATGATCATTAGGCAGCGGCGTCGTGGCCTCGGAATACTTGCTGGCCCAGTGGAGCTCATCAGGTAGTCTTGCTGAATTTTAAGAGAATTAGAGAAAGAGCGAGGGAGGGAAAGACCATGTGCACCCCATTTCAAGTCACCGGAGCTCTTGTTGTCGTCACTAAGGCAACACACGTCCGCTGACCAAAGGCTGCACAGTGCTCTGGATAGGAATCCGATGGCAGAAAATCATGCAAATGTAATAAAACTGAACAGTAAATTTCAAGGTTTTGTCGCCTGAAAGGGAGAGAAAATTCTTGTATATCATCTACATGAGAAATGGCGTAGCTAAAGAATCCAAGACAATATTTTTGTACAAGCAAACGCCTCGATTATACACCAAGGAAAGTAAAATCGTCATAAATAAGTCACACGTCGCTAACGGTCTGCTCTGAAGCGTTTAGCAAGGCAGCTTCCTCACAGGCGTGCCCAGAATGCTGTTCCGGCGCGGGGTGCAGCGGGGCCGGCGCGGGAATCTGGAAAAGAGTGACCAGAATTTCTCTAATCGTTACTCCTTGATCAGTGGAAAACATGTAATCATGCCCTTTACAGGACCTCGGAAAGACCACTTCTGCAGCGGCCGGGCAGTTTTGGTCACCCGGAGCCTTACAAGAACATTACAATATTGGAAGCTCCGCCGCCCTAATGTAAAACGACGGAAAGTGCGGCGTTGCGGGGGCGATAGACCTTAGGAAGAGCCGCTGACGGAATTATACTTATTTTCGTTCGATAAACAACGCTTCCAGCAGACGTCGAGTGCCGCAAAACAGCACTTAAAGGGGTCATCAGCGTCGAAGGCAGCACCAAGTTGTTATGCTTCAGTGTGCCTGCGCCTCCGCCGCCGCCTCCATCACCACCACCACCACCACCACCACATCCACTCCTACCACCACCAACATCACCAGTATCTGCACTACCACAGTCTCTATCACTACTACTACTACTACTACTACTACTACTACTACTACTACTTCCACCGCTAACACTATTATTGCTGCTGTTGTGTATCGTCGGTAATAAATCACATTCGGATATTAGACTCGTGAGAGGCCTAAGATTACAAATTCCAACATACACATATATTCACCCAATGCTGCACTATTTATTTACCTGACTTACTTAATTCATTACCAAACTTTACTTCAGCGGTGTTTGTTTACTTATTTATTTCCTTACTCTACTTCATCATCTGTTTGTTTATTTCTTTACATTATTTATTTCCTTATGGCTTTTTTTACTTCATCGTCTGCGTGTGGGGGCGGGGGGGCGGGGTGTGTGGGCGTGGGCGGGTGCTGGTGACGTGTGTTTCATCTCGCCTTCCGTCACGCGCCACGCCCTCGCCAGATGTCGTGCCCAGAAGTGTCGACATTTAACGCCGCCTCGCACTCCTGCTGTTAATCTGATAAATGGTCTGCTCGGAATCCCATCACAGGTGAGCGACCTGGAACTTATCAACTAATATTCCACCTGCCTCTTGTTTGGCCTCGTTCTCTATACCTTCCTCCCCATTGCCGTTGATGTGTTATTGATGTATAATTGTTTGTTTCCTGCTGCATAGTCTTTGGGTGTTCTTTTTATCATATTCTTCTTGTGTGAAAAATATGGTGATGATTTGATGTTTGTTCTCTCTCTCCCTTTTTATATTTAGTACATTGGATTCTTGTGACATGTTATTGAGGAGCCTTTTTGTTGTCTTTACGGGACATCAGTCTGTTTTAGTTTTCGTTTTATGAGTGTGTATGGAAAGGAAATTAAATTGTGTACGTCGTGATTGCTCGTCTGCAATCTTAAAATGTTCCCGAGGCAATGTTTTTGATTCCTTTGAGGCCAGATCGTGACTTTTCCTTAATATGTCTACTATATGTTCCCATTTTGAGCGATTTAATGGTTTAATATTCAAGAGATATTTAGACGTGTATTATTTTTTCCACACACGAGAGAGAAAAAAAAAATCAACAATACAAAAACTCAAACAAAAAATAAGTTAGTGTTGCTCACAAATCCAAATCAAACCAGTTGTGGAGGAAACGAATGTTTGAATTCAATCTCTACAATGTCGTTCTCCTTACCAGAGTTTAATCCTTTCACATATCACATTTCCTCATCGGCTATCTCTATCCTCGCCTCGGGCACAATGTCAGCTTTGTTTCCTTTAATAAATATTCTCGTCGCTCTCACTGCCTTGTTTCCACATTCAATAAATATTTACATTCCGATTTAATATTGTAATTCTTCATTCGTTCAGTTTCTCTAAGGCTCACTCTTTTCCTTCCGTTCCTCTTCCTTCCCTTCCCCTTCCTCTTCCCTTCGTCTTTGGTATTCTTGCTTAAGTCAACATCGTTCTCAATTCTTCTCTTCACAAACTCTATATAAAAGAGCACTCTTTCCCCTTCCTTCCTATCTTTTCCCTCCATTCTCTTCCTCCTCCTCCTCCTCTTCCTCCTCCTCCTCCTCCTCCCCCTCCTCCTTGGCAATCGTCTCTGTCGTTTTCACTTCTTCACTCTTCACTTTAAATGTAAACAAAACACGCATTTTTTCCCTCTTCCCCTTTCCCTCCTTCCGTCTTCCTCCTCCTCGCTATCGTTTCCTTCCCTCACGTCCACAACGGAGGACCTCTTGGAGCAGGGATGGCCAGACACCTTCCCGGAGGAGATAACATTAGACCGAAGATTGCCGCAGCGAAGGATGCCGGCGTGGTGGTGACAGTGGCCGCGATAACATTGTCCTCCGATTATGGCTTCCACAGCGGCAGACGCGAGACCGATAGCAAGGTTGGCCAAAGAGGCTCGGGCCCAGTTTACATTGTGGTCTCATTATCAGAGCGGTCACAGTGTTGGGAGCGTGACGGGCCTTTGTGCTGGCTGAAAGGGGTGTTGTGGTCCCTCTGTCCTCCTCTCCCAAGGCGGGGAAGCGCTGGCGGCTCTCAGGACGCGGGGTGGAAGAAAGAGGTTACGAGTAGCTGATGCGAGTGTCTCTGAAAATGATGCATGGCTGGGTGGTCGAGGAGTGGAGGCTCGGCTTGCAGAGTAAAAGGTTACGAGAGAAAGGCGAAGATTGGGTTTGAGAAATAGAAAAGTAATGGGACTTGAAGGAGTTTATTATATGGAGACAAATGGGAAGGCAAAGACTGTAGAGGCGAAATGAGAATTAGAGGAAGTGAAAAATAGAGGGGGTTGAAGAAGTTGATTAGAAGGCGAGGGATGGGAAGGTAAGAGAGTAGAAGCGAAATGAGAATTGGAGAACAACAAAAGTGAAGGGGTTTTGAATTTTATTAAGAGGAGAGGAATGGAAAGGTAAAGTAGAAACGAATATAAGAATTGAAGAAATAGAAAAGTGATGTGGCTTAAAGGAATTTATTAAAAGGGGAATAGGAAGGAAAGAAAATAGATGCTAAATGAAAACTGAAGAAATAAGATAATGGGGTTTGAAAGAGTATATTATTAGGAGTGAAAGAGGAAGGTAAAGAAGGCAAAAGCGAAATGAGAGTTGGGGAAATATAAAAGTAGAGGGTTTTGAAGGTGTTTAGCGAGCAGGAATTGGTAAGGAAATGGATGGTTAGCTTCGACAGGTAATACGTAGCTAAATAGTGGATATCAAGTCGCCCGGGGAGGAGCAGGTGTGGAGGTGGAAGGGCACAAGGGAAGAGGTGGTTAGCGAAGTGGGAGGTTCTCAGAAAGGGGAATATGTTGGAAAGGGTGGCTAGCAACGTACCGAAGGAATAGCTGAAGTGGAAGGGGTGTGCAGAAGGGATGAAATGGGTCTAACAAAGGAAGGTCAGGTTATGTAGACTGCAGCCAGCTAGGTGAAGGTAGGAAAGGTTGAAAGTCTGGAGAAAGGAAACAGGTAGGAGGGGCGGTCATTGGGATGGTACTGGGAATGTGAGCAAATACTTTTAATCTTTGCAGAAATATAGCTGAGGTTCTTTCAGTGTGTCGTTGAATATTGTTGGGATGTGAAGACTGAAAGACCTACACGATAAAAATGGAGGTAGGAGTAAAAAGATGAGTTACGTAAAAATGGAAAAAAAGTAGAGAGTGTAGTTTAAATATTTCAGTGAGTCGTTTGATATTTCTGAAACGTGAAGGTTTGAAAGACTTACACGCTTAAAATGGAGGTAGGAGTAAAAGGATGGGTTAGGTAAATATGATAAAAGTTGACAGGATAGTTTAAATCTCAATGTGTCGTGTGATATTTGAGGAAAGAAGAAATGAGACTTACACGATGAAAAGGGAAGGGTAAAAAGATGGTTTATGTAAACAGGATAAAGGTAGAGAGGATAATAAGTCTGCCAGGCAATTAACTAACAGTAGATATAGACTCACAACGTGTCTCGGTATTTCCTTGGTTGCATTTTTTTTTTATAGCATCGATTTGGTATTCACAGGACGAGGGGGCGGGCGTGGTGTGAATACCTGGCCATTGCCGCATAATGTCGTGGCCGGATGAGGGGTTACAGTTCATTGCTCTTCTGAAATTCCAATAATGAGTGATAATCATACTAATTCCAACATGTTAACTCGCGGCTCTGGCACTGAACCCACAATCACGGCGGGTCTTAGCCCAGGAAATGGCATTCAACCCTCCTTATCGTGTCGACGTGTTAGCGAGGGACAATCACACCTTGTTATGTGCATTCAGTAACCTGTTTTACCTGTCATTAAGACGAATTATCGAACAATAAAATCCTGAATGACTGTTTCTTGGTAACGTGTAAACCGGGATTCAGCGTTTATTAGGATCAGGGATGGCGGGGCTCCCATCTCAACGCTGCACAGGACTCCCTAAGCCGTATTTATTTAAGCAGCCCCGAATCCCATGTTCCGTCAGTGTGCATAAGCCGAAAGGGACGCGCGCTCCTCTTAGTGTCACCTGTGTTTATCGCTCTGTGTTGGCGGCGGGACAGGTGGGCTCAGGCTAAGCTGCTGCGGATACCTGGATTTGCCGTGTTCACCGATGTTTACCTGGATCTCCATCATAACTTATTGACATCACTTGCGCTGTTGCTGCCGCCTCATGACACCGAGTACCCCCATCTGCTGCCTCCCCTATCACCCTCTCCTCGCTCTGTCTCTCTGTCTCTCTGTCTTTAGTGTGTTTCTTTCGTTCCACGTCCTTCCTCATTCCTTCCTCTTACTTTACCTCGTCCCTTCTTTACCTTACTCTCTCATCTCCTTTTCACACCCTCTCTTCGCTCTGTCTCTCTGTCTTTAGTTTCTTTTCATTCTCACGTCCTGTTACCATCCCCTCCTTCCTCATTCCTTCCGCTTCCTTCCTTTCGTCCCTTCTTTACCTTACTCTCTCATCTCCTTTTCACACCCTCTCTTCGCTGTCTTTTCCCTTAGTTCTTCCTTCCCGGTCTTGTTTCCATCTTCTTCCCGTTTTCCCTTCTCAGTTTTCCTCTCTACCATTCCCTTTTCTTCCCTTTTCCATCTTCTTCCCGTTTTCCCTTCTCAGTGTTCCTCTCTACCATACCCTTTTCTTCCCTTTCTCATCTTCTTCCCGTCATTCTCCTCCCGCCTCATCTTCCCTTCCATACCTTCTTCTTTTCTTCTTCTCCCTTGGTCTTCATTCCTTTGCTTCTTTCTCGCATTTCCTTCATCTTTCTCCGCTAGTTACTCTCTCCCTCTCCCGCCCCACCGATTTCTGCCCGCCCGGAGTACATACCTTGGGGGGTCGGGGTGGAGAGGGGTGAGGGGTGAGGGGTGTTCTGCGTTAATCTGTGGCACGCTGTACGGACCCTCTCGCCCCCCGCCCCGCCCTGATAATTGGTGTCATTACTAGGTGTGAAATTACAGGTGTTCTCGGGCCCGTATGGAGCTGCTCATTTTCTCCGCTTAATGCCGTGATTTGGTCGCGTGTTAAGGGCGGCCTCGTATATTCGCCGATGCAAGGAGGTTAAGTTTCAAAGCCTTTAATCCGT